>NW_028121279.1:0-96101 GCF_965183815.1 Platalea leucorodia
GTCTTGAATCTTTTGATCCCCTTGTTTAAGCACCACAAAGTACTGTCATGTACCACACAGCTGCTCGCTGACTCGCCCCACCTTGGTGGGATGGGGCAGAGACTTGGAAGGGTAAAAGGGAGAAAACTCGTGGCTTGAGATAAGAACAGTTTAATAGCTGAGGGAAAATAAAATAGAAGAGCAGTATCAGTAGTAATAATAATATCATAATAACAATACAATAATAATAACCAAAGGAAGTGATACACTATACAATTGCTCACCACCCACCGACCGATGCCCTGAGCAGCGATCGTTGCCCCCCAGATAACTCCCCCAGTTTCTGTACTGAGCATGACGTCACATGGTATGGAATAGCCCTTGGGCCAGTCTGGGTCAGCTGTCCTGGCTGTGCCCCCTCCCAGCTTCTTGTGCACCTGGCAGAGCATGGGAAGCTGAAAAGTCCTTGACTAGTGGAAGCACTACTTCGCAACAACTAAAACATCAGTGTGTTATCAACATTATTCCCATCCTAAATCCAAAACACAGCACTCTACCAGCTACTAGGAAGAAAATTAACGCTATCCCAGCTGAAACCAGGACATCCCTCAGGAGAGGGGAGCGAGCGAGCAGCTGGCTGGGGGCTTAGCAGCTACATTATGGACTTATTTCTATTTTCACTAAAAACAGTAACAGTAGCATGCTCTAACATTTCTTTTCTCCTTCTTGATGATGATATACTTAATTTCTTTACTTTTATTCCTCTCCTTCGTTCTTAATTGACAAGACAGCTATAACTTAACAGAATTTAGCCCTTGGCATGAAGTTTTTAGAACAGTGGATTTTCTCTCATTGCGAGCTCTTTGTTATCATTTCATGGTAACACCTCTTAGACAATATTGCCCCTAATTCATTTCTGCTCTCTTTCATCCTTATTTCAAGTGTCTGTGAGAGGAGTTTATTTTTTTATCAAAAAGATGTCAAGGGACAGATCCCAAACTGGTGAAAAGCACAAAGCAGGCCAAAGATTTACGAGACAGACACTGATACAACACCATTATCTTCCTTTTGGATCTCTGAAGACCTCATCCTTCAGCAGCATGCCTCAAAGGTCTGAAGTCCTTCCACCTGCCCTGTAGGTCAGCACTGAAGGGGAAATCACTGCGGTCAGAGGTGGTGTTTTGATTCTCTTCTCAGCCTAAAGCATCACCTGGCTCAGGAGATATTCCAGGACACCTCAAGGGGCATCATGCTCCTCTGGACCCAAAAGGGGAATCTCAGGTGTCATGGCATACCAATACTTGTGTTCAGGGACCTGCTCAAAACACCCATCTCCTTTTCGCTTGAGTTTCCTCAAGTAACCCTTGAGTTGATTCCCATCCACTTCTTGTTGTCCTCCTCCACAGGGAGAGAACACAGGGGGCATCCCCCATCCTCATCCTCCTTGCCAGTCTCTCCAGCAGAGCCTGTATTCCTCCACTGCAGAACCCCATGTGAGCAAGCTGTCCCACCACATCTCATTTCATCCAAATCCATCACAGTTGTGTGACAAGCCACGGGGCTCCAGCTCCTCCTGCCTCTGATCCACCTCCTCCTAGCTCTGATCCACCTCCTCCTCCTCCACAGCTCAGCTGTGGCACCTGGGTGGAGTGCAGACTTCTCACAGGGAAACCTGAGCAGTGACCCTGACCAGAAGACCATTGGACAGCGAGCTGTGCTGCGCTGCACGTACAGCCTGGCCTTCACGCCTGTGCCGTGCAGAATGGAGCCTTTGGCAGCAGGACAACTTCAGCAACTCATTGTCACAGAGGAGCCTGCAGGCAGCTCCCACTCAGTACTGCCCTTACACCTCCTGCCTGGCCTTGCCTGTGTCTAACAATGCAGCAAGGAGTTCTCATGAGAACATCATTTCTGTTAGACTGTAGAGATGATTGAAAGAGTTCTTCTTTTGTAATAAATGCCTACAGTAGCTTGAATGATCAAAAGAGGGGAATGGCTTCTATGGGTGGGGTGCGCATGGCATGCTGTGTGTGGGCCAGAGGCCTGTTCAATGCTACACCACCTGGGGGTCCCACCATCTAAAAGGGACCTAAGATGATCTGCATGATGCTCTCTTCATAGTATTAGCGCTAATGAACAGCATGTTAAATGATACCTCGCAGAGTCTGACTGCCTTTCTTACTCGAATTACAATGAACCAGCAGTGAAAAACACTCTCTCAGCACCCTTGCGTGCAGCCCCTCCAGTCCCATGGACTGGTAAGGGTGCAGTTTGCTCAAGGAACCCCTGGCTTCATCCCCATCCACTGCTGGTTGCCCTCCTCCAGCATCCTGCCTCAAAGCACCGAGGCCCGGGAGACCTCGCTGGAGGTAGCGGAGGCAAAGAGGATGTAGAGTATCTCCGATCTATCTACACCTACTCTAACTAAATTTAGCAGTGGTCTCAGTATTTCTGACTCTTCCTTAGCTCTTCCTGAAGTAGCAACAGCTCATCTTAATGCCCTTGGATTCCCTTTGCAGCTTCAATTAAGTTTTGAGATGAACCCTGGCAGTGCTTGGATTATGCTGTCCTTGAAGACAAGATGTATCCAGGCACACTCTTAACATGATTGGCCTGTTCCTTGATTGAATCACCAAGGGAGGGAGTAAAGACCCCGGTGCAGCGTGCTTTGTGTTCATGCAATGCAGGCAGCTATTGCGTAGAGAAGGGACAGACCTTGCTTCTCTGATGGCACCTGATGGCTGATGCCTCTGACTGATGGCATCAGCCAATGGCACACAGGCACCACATCCCACTCGCTGCGATGCCGTCAGGGGTGTCTGTCACACACCCGCCCTGAATGGGAATTGCTTTCCTGTAGGTGCTGTGCTGTCCCTGCCAGCCCTGGCGTCTCAGGTTGCTCTGTGGGCCTGGGTTTGAAAATTAAATTGAGTCAACACCCAGAATTCTGTAAGGCAATGCGGGGATGAACATGAAGCAACTGCCAGCAGAGTGAGTGGAGACCTAGTAAATACAGCTCATGGAGAAGAGAAAGAGAGAGCCTGAGCTCTCCCTATGGCACGTGACTCCATTCCATCACAGGAATACCTCCATAGGCCGCCCTGAACATAATGAGTAGGGAGAGGTTCCATTGCCCTTAATTTGGGCATCAGCTGTCATTTTAGTTGTTCAAAGGAAACTCCCAAGAGCCTCCAAGAAGATGCTGTCAGTGTCTGATGTTGTCCTTTCTCTACATCTGCCAGCACCTATCTTCAATCCCTCTCTATTGCTTGCACCTGCCTTTGACCACTTCTAGCACCTCAGCTGTGACCACACATTTGCACCTGAACAGCTCACTCCTGGCCTCCACCACCATTAATTACCATGGGAGCTGAGGCAAGGAGCTCACACGCAGGTGCCTATTTAATGCCCACCTGAAGAGAGGCAAGAGGAATCCTGCCTCCTGTGGGTTGGTGGTATGTATGGGAGGGAGCAGAGTCCCCTGCCAGCCCCAGGACTACGAACGAAGGATGCCTTGCCTGACTCAGTTGCATCCCTTCCTTCAGCAGGGGTAAAGGAGAGCCCTGTCTCATGTCCTGTCTAATGATGGGCCAAGAAAAGCTGATATTTGCACCTAACTCTGTCTCTCAGCAGGGAAATGCCACTGCTGGAAAGAAGTGTCTCTCCCCAGCTGAGGGAGGGAACATCAGCGATGCCTTCAGCCTGTTTCACAGCAGGTTCCCCTGGAGCCCCAGGGACACCTGAAGGCAGCCCAGAGGGGGCAGAGAAATTGCCACCTTGGGCTGGTCCTCTGCTGCTGAGCTGGGCTGGGCTCCTGGGACACAGGGAGCTCATGGGAAACAGCTCTGCCCTGGAGCAGCAGCTCTGCAAAGCGCAGCAGGGCTGAGGGCACTGCCCGCAGGCACCAAGGGGAGAGGAGCAGGGCAGGGAGGGCTTAAAGGCAGTCTGGGGTGTAAGGAAAGTTGAGAGCTCACTGGGGGAGAAATCTTCGCAGCCCTCTACGTGGTAAGTACCTGCAGGAAGGGCAATGTATCTGCAGCTGGTGGAAAGATCTCCAAAAGCTGGTGCATCCCACAGTCAGGAGGACTGCTCCAGTTTGTCTGGTGTAGAGGAGAAGGACATGCTACACAGCAGGGCTTCCCTGCTGCACCCTCAGAGGGACAGGGCATCACAGCTGCCTTCTCCCAGGGACAGCTGCAGGGGGTGAATGTGTGTGTGCAGCCAGGGGTGCCCGGGGCTGTCCTTCAGAGCAGGGTCCCTGTGCCCCAGGGGGCTGTGTGCCGGGGCAGGGACTCTGCTGCCTGCCAGGGTCAGCACTCAGCCTCCCTTGGCAGCTCCCCACGGCGCTGCGGAAAAAAGCTGTGGGTGGAAGGAACATCTTCTGGCAGGGCAGGGTCCTTCTGTTGTCGAGAGGGTGCTGCATGGGCCAGGGCTGCTCACAGCTCCAGATCACCACCAGGAAACTTCCAAGGGGCTGTTTCAAGAGGAAGGTCAAGGCAGAGTTTGCTATAAAGAGATTTCCCGAGCCTGTGTTTTCAGTTCCCTACTCTGAGGGCAGGGAACAGGAGCAGGGGTGGGGCTGGGGAAGGGAAAGAGAAATAGAAAAGGACCTGTCAAGTTTGGACAAGCCATTGAGGCTCCTGAGCTGTAACTTGGAGTGGCCAGTAGGTCATCTAACAGCCTCCTAAAGTGCCTTCAGCCCCTCCTCTGCCTAGGGACAGCACCAGCATCACCTCTGCTGCACCATCAGGGCAGTTCTGACCTGCCCTTCTGAACCTCCCAACACGAACATGTGCCCAGCCAGTGCCCTGCAAACAGGCAGGTTTCTGTAGGGCCAAGGGGAGTGCACAGAGGTTGGCATGGGGTCTGTGAGCTCTGACAGGGAAAAGACATGGCACAGGGAATCACTTCCCAGGAGGAAAATCTCCAGGCAGCAGCATTACGATCAGGGAATGAGAGGAAACTTACTTAAAAGAGCAATGTTGTGGGAGGGAGAATTCAGAAAACTCCGTATCATCCCCCCCAATGCAGACCCCTGCCTCTGAGCAAGCCCCCTTGCCTCCTCTCCCACCCAGCCCAGCCTCTGCCCTCAGGGCTGGGGGGTCCAAGCCATGAACCACCTCCTCTGCAGCCAGAGCTCCAGCAGAGCCGTGGTGCAGCTCTGCAGCCACGGGCCCAGTTCCCTCTGCAGAGCGCAGGGGCTGAGAGCAGCTGCCCGGCAATGTTGGGGTCTGGGAGGTGGCGTGCACAGCTGGGGAAGGGGAACGCTGTCTGAGTGCCCCAATGCCTCTGCCCTGGCCTCTCTCAGCCAGAACCTCCCTGTATTTTTCCTTCTTTCTCCACTTTTCTGTGTGATTGCTCTTGTTATCCTGGTCTTGCTGTCACGCTCTCTGGGGGTGGCAGTTTCAGCTGCAGAGTCACACACTGATCTTGTGGGGCCTTTTGTGCAGCTGTGTCCCTGGGAACAAGTGTCCCAGCCTTCCTCTCATCTGTGAGGCTGTGGACGATGCAGGCTGTGGGGCTGGGGCATGAGCTGGTTTGCCCTTAGCGAGATACCATCATGAAAAACTGAGGCATCTCCTTGAGGTATCCTTCCAAGCTGTGAGCTGCCCTCCAGAAGGCAAATCTGCCCCATAGCATCTTTGTGTTACCTGGAAACCCCATGGAGAAGCATGGAGATGCAATGGCCAAGGAAATGCTCTTGGGTTGGTGAAATGAGCCATGTGTGTCCTTGGCTGGAAGTGGGCTGCTGAGACCTTGAGAAAGGGTGGGACATTTAGTGGTCTGCACTGGATCCCTGTGCTCTCAGCAGTGTCTGCTGGCTTTTCACAGGAACATAGCAGTGTGATCGCCCTCAATCTCAGAAAGGTGCAAGGCCACGGCCTCTCGGACTGAGGGACAGACCAGCTCCCCTCACTCTGCTCTAATCCCAAGGCAATCCTCTTGCCTTGCAGGATTTGCTCTGTTCTCCCTGAGTGCAACAGAAATACTGAGGGTTTCTGACATCCCAAAACAATCCTCAAGCAAGAGGGGGTAAATTCTTTTTAAAAAAATACTTTCAGTCTGCCTTCTGCAGTCCTCACTCCTTAGCACGGGGAGTGCAGATGCTGACAAGCCCTTCTGTTTTAGGGGAGGTTTCATCTGACAAAGCTGAATACCAGGACTGGACCCTGCTTCCACCATTCCCATGAACGCACTGCTGCAGAGCAGGGCTGACACCTCAGCAGCCAGAGGGCAGAGGCCCAGCTCCTCACGGCACATTCAACCAGCACAAACCACAGCTTCAGCCATGGAGCTGAAGGAAGGTCTCCTAGAAAAGGAAAATGTGTGTGTGTTTATGCGTGTTTGTGTGCAGCAAGGGGAGGGTCTGTAGGAAATGGCTTTTAGTTTTGCTCAGAAAAGTCTCCCCTAACTTGTCAATGACTTCTCCTCCTTGCACAGGTCCCAATGCCCAGAGGCAGCAAATGTCCAATGGCAGCTCCATCACCGAGTTCCTCCTCCTGGCATTCACGGACACATGGGAGCTGCAGCTCTTGCACTTCTGGCTCTTCCTGGCCATCTACCTGGCTGCCCTCCTGGGCAACGGCCTCATCATCACCGCCATAGCCCGCGACCGCCACCTCCACACCCCGATGTATTTCTTCCTCCTCAACCTGTCCCTCCTTGACCTGGGCTCCATTTCCACCACTGTCCCCAAAGCCATGGCCAATTCCCTCTGGGACACCAGGGCCATCTCCTACACAGGATGTGCTGTCCAAGTCTTTCTGTTTGTCTTTTTGATGTCAGCAGAGTTTTCTATTCTCACCATCATGTCCTACGACCGCTACGTTGCCATCTGCAAACCCCTGCACTATGGGACCCTCCTGGGCAGCAGAGCTTGTGTCCACATGGCAGCAGCTGCCTGGGGCAGTGCGTGTTTCTATGCTGTGCTGCACACGGCCAATACATTTTCACTCCCACTCTGCCAAGGCAATGCCATGGACCAGTTCTTCTGTGAAATCCCCCAGATCCTCAAGCTTTCTTGCTCCAATGCCTATCTCAGGGAAGTTTGGATTATCATGGTTAGTATCTTTGTGGCCTTTGTGTGTTTTGTTTTCATTGTGCTGTCCTATGTGCAGATCTTCAGGGCTGTGCTGAAGAGCCCTTCTGAGCACGGACAGCACAAAGCCTTTTCCACGTGCCTCCCTCACCTGGCCGTGGTCTCCCTGTTTATCAGCACTGCCATGTTTGCCTACCTGAAGCCTCCCTCCATCTCCTCCCCATCGCTGGATCTGGTGGTGGCAGTTCTGTACTCAGTGGTGCCTCCAGCAGTGAACCCCCTCATCTACAGCATGAGGAACCAGGAGCTTAAAGACACATTGAAGCAGCTGATTCAATCAGCTCTTTTCAGCAGCATTAACAAGCTCGTGTCTCTTCAGAAGTGATTTCAAATTCAGCTCCCGAACCTCCTGCGCTTTGGGCATTTTGCCTTTGATAACCGTGTCTGTCCATGCCTGCAGCCACTCCGCCTCACCAGAGGCCTGAACCCAGCCTGTCTGACCCAGAGGCCTGTTCACATGTGGCTGGCACAATGGTACAGCTCGCCTCCCATGTCGCATCTCTGGAATAAAAGGGGATTTCCTCAGTGCTGGTGTCTGGAGGTTGGGCTCTTCTGCCAAAGCTGAGGTCAGGCTGAACAAATTGCCCCCACAGTGCCATGCTGCTTTGCTTGGCTTCTCCATGGGATGGGGAGAGGAGGGCATGGGGCAATGTGTTAGAGAATGGGCCTGGGCTGAGCCTTCACCTGTGGGTGCCCAGTTCCTCTGGAGATGGTGAATGATCAACAGGGATCTGCCTGGGACATCACCCCATGGCTTTCAGGCACCACAGCCCACTCGCTCTGCAGAGCCGTACCAACAGCTTGGGGCCCTGTGGAGAGCACGGGGAGGGGGTAGGAGTGGCAGGTCAGGCCAGCATGGACAAACTTCCCTGGTGAAAGGCTCTCTGGGGGCAGGGACATGCCTGGAGAAGAGCAAAGAAGCACCTCTGTGCTTCCAGAGCGTTATAAATGGCAAAGAGAAATCTATTTCTGAATGCACCAGCTCGGGCAGGCTTTTCTATTGCTTGGGCAGCCGGAGCAGCCTGAGGATCCCCTGGGCCAGGAGTCTTTTCCTGGGAGAGGGGCTGGCACAGAGGGGCTTGCTGGCAGTGGACAATAAGGATGTCTTGGAGACAGGAGCAGCCACTGGCTTCCAACTCCTCATGCCATGGCTGGCCCTCAGCCCTGGGGCTGATGGGGAGGCTGAGACACGTCTCTGCCTCCCAGGAGCTACTGTGACCTTCAGAGGGGCTGGGGCTGTGGGGTTGAGTGTGCAGAGCTCTGCAGTACCCATCAATGGGCACTGCCACGGGGTGAGCCCAGAATGGGCTGCTTTTCTGGGCTGGACAGGGGGGAGATGGGTAGAGTGCGGGAAGTGATGGGGAGAGCCAGAGAGGGACTGGGCTGATCTGGGAAGTGCTCAGGAGAGGAACGCACTGAAGTTAGCTGAGCTGTCCAACCTTGCAGGGTGAGGACTCACACCAGGGGTTGGTGCTGCAGAGCCAGGGCTCGTGGAAGGGAGCTGAGACTTGCAGACGCAGGAGAGAGGAGGCTGCTCTGTGCCTTTGGTGCTATGGAGAGTTGGGGCAGGTGCCCCAGGGCATTTGTAACCCCCCAGCCTTTCTCCCTGGCCATTTCCAGCACTGGCAGCACACCCCAAGTTTATGGGTGAATTGTCCTGTTTGGCCATTTCCAGCCTCCTGCTGGGCTCAGTGCTTGAATCCCTCTGCTTGAAGCAAAGGACCTCCAAGATGGTCAGGGACTGGAGCACCTTTCCCCTGAGGAGAGGCTGAGGGAGATGAGCTAGTCCAGCCTGGGGACATGAAGGCTGAGAGGAGCTCACTGTGGCCTGCCAGTACCTACAAGGACTTGATGGAGAATAGAGAGACAGGCTTTTCGCCATGGGGCATGGCGGGAGGACAAAAGACAGGGGGTGGGAGGTGAAAGAGGAGAGATTAAGCCTGCAGATAAGGAAAGTCTGTTTCAGTGTGAGCTGAGCCAAGCGTTGGAGCAGGTCACCCAGAGATGCTGTGCAGACTCCATCCTTGGAGGTTTCCAAAGTCAGACTGGATCAAGCCATGAACAACCTGGTCTGACCCTTTTTTTTCTGGCAGGTTGGACTGCAGAACTCCCGAGGTCCCCTCCAACTTGAACTGATCCTATGGTGTCAGGCCCCTTCTCTGAGAACCACAGAGCAAATGTTTATGGGGCAGGAATCTTCCTGTGCTGTATGTGACCACCTAAACTAACATCTCAGCCAGCGAAAAGAGGCCGATACCCCAGTGTGACTCTCTCTCGGCAAAGACTGAGGGGTATCGCTGACAGTCCTGGGCAGGAACTGTCTTGGGGGCACAGGGCTCTGGGATGACCTTTTTTTTTTAAATGTTGCTAGCCTGAAAAGAAAAATGTTTAGAAAATGTCAGTAAACATAAAACAAAGAATTAAACACAAAGATGCAAAGCAAAGAAAATGTTTAAAAACACTTTTCAGCTTTTAGATCTTATTGTGGTTGGATGTAGGACCCAAATGCCTTCAGCTACAGGGACACAGACACCTCCTGCCAGTGCAGATATCCTGGGAACCCCCTGCCCAGCCTCTGCCTGCAGATCCCGAGGGGCTCTGCTCTCCCACACGCCCTGTCTGAGAGCTGCCAGCCCCTGGCAAACACCTCAGGTACACGGAGGCCTCTAAACGCCCCCTGGATGTTTTGTGGTCAGGCAAACAAGGTCTGCCTGGAAAGGTGAAGAAATCTGCAACACTGAGAAAAAAATAGGAGCCCATTTTCACCAGCTGAAACAATTGAGTACTTTTAATATAGTGGCAGGGTTTTCCCATCATGCCAGAATGGGAATTTGCAGGGAGTGCATTAATCATAGGAGAAAAAATATTGATCTCCTGTACTTGCATTATGGCTGCTCTATCTATTATATTACGCTGTGTATTCAATCTCCCTTATCTTTCAGGTCTTCCCACCTCTCTTGATTAAATGGCCATGTCTAAGGGCATCTTCTCAGCAGAGGTAGTGGGACATTTGCCCTTCCCATTTCTCTCCAGGCTCCCCCCTCCCCCTGCTTTTTGTTCATTCAGATGCCTCCCAATTATCTCGTCGCTGCTTTGAGCTTCAGGGACTTAGAAGCTCGCCCCATCTTTCAGGAGTCAAATTCACTCTTTCATCAGCTCCTTCATGGCATTTATATCTATCCCTTCCTATCTCTCTGTCAAAAGCAGTTCTTGTATGTCTGTCGTCGTTGGCCATCTCCACCCCAGGATGTCCTACGCTGTCCCACGCCTGTGCCTGTTTCCCTGCAGGCTGTAGACACACGATCCACTTCCCCACCTTGCTCTCATCCTCCCATGTCCCTGCCTGTACCAATATCTCTCTCTGAAACAGAAAGCCACGGGCTGATCACAGACAAACACCACCACCACCAGTGACCGGTTGCACCACACCACTACCCTTCAAGTGACATTTCATCTTCCTCATGCCCAGGCTCAGACTCCAAAGCCTTTCCTTCCTCATGCTGTTTCCTCTACAAAGGAAATCTTCATCCTCCCTGAAACCACCTCTCAAGCGATTGCAGGCTACTACAACCTTGCCCTTGGCCTCTATGCCATGAGGCCAAAGCAGCCCAGGTCCCTCGGTCTCTCCACACAAGCCATGTGATTCAGCCCCTTCACCCCAGCTTGGCAGGCCACCTCTGGACCTTCTCCAGTTCCTCCCCACTCCTGCAGAACATGGAGCCCCACACCAGGACAGATTATTTCAGATGTGGCCACAACAGCGCTGAGTCAAGGTAACTCCCCTTCTCTGGGTGGTCTCGCTCATCCTAATTCAGCCCCGTGTGCAGCTGGCCTTATTCATGGCCAGCATGCTCCACTGGCTCCTATTGCATCCCTTGTAGTGACCACGGCCTTCTCCTCAGGCTCACTCCTCAGCTGGTCAGCTCCAAGCTTGCCCTGATACGTGGAGTTATTCTTCCCCTGATGCAGGACTGGCCACTTCTCCTTGTCAAACTTGATGAGCTTTCTGTTGGCCAAATCCCAGGGTTTCCCAGGGTCCCCATGAACTGAATCTTCCTTGTGTCAGCTGTTCCTGTGTGCGTGTAGGTGGCTCACCCTGTCCTGTGGTGCCTCTAACAAGGTGACAGCATGAGGAATTGAAGGCCATGATGGATAATAAAAGGAGGTAGTAGTTTAACGGCCTTGCTGACCAAGGTAAGAATTCCCAATGCTGCCAGCCCAGAAACACCAAAGGAGGGCAACAGGCAAGCAAAGCCAGGGCCAGCGGGTAAAGGGGAATCAGGGGTGGGCTTCTTGAATGAGAGGGATTGAGGATGACCAAAGGGAAGAACCTGGGAGAAGGGAAACAGGGAATAAGAAAGTTGGAGGTGAAGCAAAGGGTACAACCAGGGCTGTTTGTGGGCACCTGTCAAGTAGCCCTCGGTCTCAGCAGGGAATCAGCATGGCTGGGCACACCTCTGATGGGCCTGCACAGGAATGCAGATGGCTTGGGGAGCAAACAGGAGGAATCAGGAGTCTGTGGGCAGTTCTTGAGCTGTAATCTCACTTAGGAATCAGAGACATGGTCAGATAGCTCACACCACTGGAGCGTGGCCATGGATGGAAGCTGCCTCTTTAGGAAGGATGGGGCAGGTCAGTGAGGAGGGGAAGGTGCCCTGTCTGTGGGCGAGCAGAAGGAAAGCATGGAGCTCTGCTAGTGACAGGTGAGGAGCCGGGTGAGAGCCGATGGATCAGGATTAGTGGGCAGAGCAACATTACCACAGGTAATGTTGTAGTTGGTGTCTGCTGTGGACCAACTGGGTTAGGAAGAAGCAACAGATGAGGCCTTCTTCAGATGAGATGAGATGAGATGAGATGAGATGAGATGAGATGAGATGAGATGAGATGAGATGAGCAGCTTCTCATTTGTAGGCCCTGGTCCTCGTGGGGGACATTACCCAGCTGGACATCTGCCGGAGGGGCAGCACAGCAGAGCACAAGACACTCAGGAGGTTTCTGGAGGGCACCAAGAACCTCCCGAGCATTCAGAGAGGGTGTTAGGAAAGCCAAAGCCCATCTCGATCTCAATCTGGTAATTCCATCTGGACATGAAGGGCATCAAGAAAGGATTTAACAACGATGCCAGCAGCAAAAGGAAGGCTCGGGAAAATGTGGGCCTGCTGCTAGATGGGGTGGGACCCTGGTGACAGAGAACACAGAGAGGGCCAAGGTATTCCATGCCTTCTTCCTCTCTGCGTTTACTGGTAAGACCAACCTTCAGGAATCCCAGGCCCCCAAGACCAGAGGCAAGGAGCAAGGAAGACTTCCCCTTGGTGCAGGAGTCTCAGCTTAGGTAACATTGAAACAAACGGCACATGCATAAGTCCTTGGGACCTGAGGGGATGCACTCATGAGTGCTGAGGAAGATGGCGATGTCCTTGTAAGGCCACCTGAAATCATGTTTGAAAGGTCAAGGGGATTTGGTGAGGTTCCTGATGATGTGAAGACAGCAAATGTCTTGTCTTGAAGCGCGGCAAGAAGGAGGATGCAGGGACTTAGCAACAATTTAGCAACACCACTTGGCAACAACTAAAACATCAGTGTGTTATCAACATTACTCTCATACTAAATCCAAAACAGAGCACTATAGCAGCTACTAGGAAAAAATTTAACTCTTTCCTAGCTGAAACCAGGACAGCTGGTATTTTTGTCTCTGAGGCAATTTCCAGCCCAGGTCATCTCTGCTCTGAGCTCTCCCTAACCCTCCTCTCATCTACCTGGCCGTTCCTCGCCCCCTCCCCACCACCCCCGCAGGGCCCCGAGCTGGCGATGCTGCTCTGCAGGGTGATTTGGCTGTGGTGCCTGCGGTCACAGGGTGACTCCGCACTGGCCTTGCTGCTCAGGGTGTGGGGCAGCTCCAGCTGGATGGGGATGGCTGCTGCTCATCTCCCCACTGCACAGGGGAGATCCCGTTTTATTACAGAGAGGCTATGGGGCAGTCAGCTCCGCCCCGGTGTTAGACACACTCTTACCCAGGCTCCAGGTGAGACAGAGCAGGTTCATGCCTCTGGAGAAGCGAGACAAATCCAAACATTTCTCTAGGAACATCATAACCACGAGTAACAATATTGGGAAAGTTAAATGATAATGACAAAAATAATGATAATACACCAAAGCACCAGGTTTGGATGGGATATGCTGGGAGTCGTTTCTTCTTCTATGCAAGCCCTTTCCTAATTCCACCCTTGAGCTCGTGGTTCCTCATGCTGTAGATGAGGGGGTCACTGCTGGAGGCACCACTGAGTACAGAGCTGCCATCACCAGACCCAGGGGTGGGGAGGAGATGGAGGGGGCCTTCAGGTGCTGATAAAGAGGGAGACCACGGCCAGGGGAGGAGGCACGCGGAAAAGGCTTTGTGCTGTCCCTGCTCCCAGGGGATCCTCAGTACAGTCGTGCACATTTTCCCATGAGACCCAGGAGGTTCCCGCAGCGTTTTTTTGGGAAGGGTTGTGCAGCCTGGAAGCACAGGGAGGCGGGAAAGTTCTCACGTCAGGCACAGACACTGAAGCTCTGACACCGCAGTGACCCGTTCTCTGACAGCGGTTCAAAGGAGCATTTTTACCTCACCACGGGCCTTCCTTGTGCTCGTTTGGGTCATGGCCCTGGAACACGCCAGGAGCACAGGCACCACCGCCACCGGAGGGCAGACACGTGCCATGCCCCGCCCACCAGCTGCCAGCAGAAGTCCCGCCCCTTCCCAGCTGCCTCAGGGGCCATTTGCCCCGGAAGGCACTCCCCTCTACTGGTCACGTGCTTGGTTGTGATTGGCTGGAAGGAGCAGTCACCCCTTCTGGTTGACCTGGAAGTACATCTGACCTAGAAGTCTCTTCCCCTGCATACACCAGGGCTGCCATTTTGTTTTGGCCACCATTTTGTTTAGGCTGCCATTTGGGGCGTGGTGGTGCCATTTTATGACGTGGTGCCACCATTTGACGACAGTGAGCTGCCATGATCTTAAACATCACACTGCTCTGTGATTGGCTGACAGCAATTGCTTGAGAGCATCAAACCCACGTCTTCTCAGGAAATCCTGTGATTGGCTGGCAAGAGGAGCCTCCCCTCCCGCTGCGCCCAGAAGCAGTCGGCAAGGGAAGCCCCCTGTCATTACGTACAGGGAGGCCACCACTTGTGACAGCCTCATTCCCCACAGGTTCTCATACTGCACTGTGGTTGGCTGGCAGCCATTTCTTTGACACTGTCAGACCCATGTGTTCCCATGCATCCCTTTGATTGGCTGCCTGCCTCCTTTGGACAAGGATGTGCTCAGATAGAAATATATGTGCATTTTTATACAATATAAACATTTTTAGAAAGATATCTAAAAGTGAGTGTACAAATAAGTATAACTATATTTTTATTTATTTATGACTAGATACAATATTTTAAATACATATACCTCTATAAACATATACATGTGTATGCATTTATATAGATATATGTAAACATTTATAAAGGCAGAGAAATTGAGTCTATATAGCCATTGCAACATAGGTATAAAATGGATAAAACCTTCTTTGATAAGAGCTACCGGAAGGAACAATCAGAGTTTAGATGTGAATAGAAAGCAAAGTACAAGGGTGGGTCGAGGTCCCCCACTTTACCAGGCTGCAGAAGCAGCCCAGACATGGGCTGGGGTGGGGGGAACTTCAGGAGCATGGTGAGGACACAGCCAAGCTGGAACATTCCTGAGGGCTATGGCCCCCTCCCAGGAGGCCACCAAGGGGCCCTTGGCACAAATCCTGTCAGCACACAAAGAAGAGCCCAGTCCTGTGAACCAGCCTAGGAGGCTCCCGCATTCCAGCCCAGCCCAGCAGGATGGCCACACAGGGTGAACTGGGGAAGACTCTCAGCTTTTCTCTCTGCTGCAAGACACAGGCAACGCTGTCTGCGAACATAATAAAAAAAAAGGACAAAATGCCAACTTCAGAAGAATATGTGCATGGGGACCATATGGAAAAGACCCACAGAGGATCTGAGCAAAGACCATGTGAACGAGAGGAACTAGCCAATGAGCCCATGAACAGCAAACTGGATTTTGAGGTGCCAAAGAGAGGGGAAGGGTGCTGGTGGGGAACTCCCTTTCCCCAGGGTTGTGGGGGATCTGACAGCTACCTGTAAGACCAGTGTGGGGTGTGGGCTCGTGATACATGTGATTCCTTGTCCTGAGGTTGATAATCTGACTGAATGCTTCAAAAAGCCTTGGCTGACTGAGTGAGGGGAGAAGTCAGGAGTGTGCTGGGACTTGTCCAGGTCCACCTGAGCCAGACCAGGCAAACCCAGTATGCTGTGTCTATGTCCTGTCAAAGGATGGGGAAGGGAGTGGTGCTGGTGGATGGAAATGTATTGAATACTGTAGGAGCTGAGCGGGATGCACACGGTATGGAATAAGGGGTAGAGATTTTACTGGGTCTGGCTGGGATGAAGTTAATTTTCTTCTTAGCAGCCCCTGTGGTGCTGTGCTTTGCCTTGGTGGCCAAAACAGCTTTGACAGCACACCGACATTGTAGCTATTGCTGAGCAGTGCGTGCACAGCATCAAGGCCTTCTCTGTTTCTCGCTCTGCCCTGACAATGAGGACGAAAGCCAGGATAGCTGACCCCAGCTGACCAAATCAATATTCCATGCCATATGATGTCATGGTCAGCAATAAAACTGGGGAGGAGGGTGTGTTCTCCAAAATATCCTTTGCTCAGAGACAGGCCGGGCATCGATCTCCTGCTGTGAGATCCACTCCTCCACATATTAAACTGTCTTGCCCTGAACGAGGCTGCATTTGGGATGGGGCAAGGCCCCATCTGGCTGGAGCAGGTGGAGTGCCGGGGGACGGAGCTGTCCCTGCAGGACTGCTGGGCCCGGCCCGGGGATGGCGGTGCTTGCCGGCATAAGGAAGACGCTGCTGTGCGCTGCTCAGGTGAGTGGCAGGGCTGGGACCTCATGTTCAGGTGTTGGCAGGGAGCTAGAGAAGGCCGTTCACCCACTTGGTCCTGGCATGGGCCCTGACCTCCCAAGAGCGAGACCATTCCTGCAGAGTGCAGGAGCCTGGCGCCAGGTGGGGAGCAGCCTCAGTGGAGCTGGGTGTCCTCAGGCCACTGCCTGGGGGGCCCTGCAGCCCCAGGGCTGTCCCCTGGGCTGCCTGTGCCATCCTGCCTGCCGCCCAGAGCAGAGGCCGCGGGCCCTGTCCCGGCCTCCCTTTCTAGCACTACTGGAGGGGCAGTTTGGGTGGGGTGTGTCAAGGAAATCTCCAGACACACCCAGGGCGTGTTGGGAAGGAGGCTCCCCAGTACCCGCACACCCGTCCTCTCAGCCCAGCTCTCCTTTTCCTCCTCTGCAGCTCCAGCCAGGACAGCAGCATCCCCACCCCGAGCAGGTAACTCCTCCTCCCGCCTGAGGCTGGGTATCCCCAGCACCAGGCTGTGACCCACAGCTGGATGGAAGGGGCTCCTTGCTGGGGTGTGAAACTGCCAGGAGGAGGCACTGGGGTGGTGGTGGGAGAGTTGGGGAGGTCTGTAATTTCCTCAGCAGGGTGGAAGCTTCCCCATTACTCAGCCCTGGGGTCTTCCACCCTCTGCGGCCTTGAGTGATGGGAGTCAGGACTGGTGCTGCCCCCACCTCTCCCAGGCCTGGTGTTGCCCCTTCCGTGTTCTTGCCCATGCAGATCCTACCCGAGGTCGTTTGACCAGCAGCGGGAGAGTCTCAGTGCCCGTCATCATCTGCATCATCCTGGGGGCCCTTCTCTGCCTGCTCCTGGCCCTCCTGCCTGGGCAAGTGCTAAGCGCCAGGGCTGGGCGCAGAGGTGGGTCCTTCCGTAGCTGTCCCAGGGACCATGCCTCCTGGAAGGGCTGTGGGGTGCTGCGGGGTGTCACTGAGGGGCACAGGCAGAGCTGGGGGGATGAGACTGTGTGCTACCACCTGTCCCATGCACCACCCCATTGACTGCCTGGCCATGGGGCACCAGCAGCAAGGGGTGGAGAGAGCCCAGAGGAGGGGGGAGGTAGTGATGGGGCAAGGAGAGAAATGGCAGAATGGAGATGGCCAAGGCTGGCAGTGCTCTGGGTAGTGCTGGAGGGGGCTCTGGGGCAAGGGAGTTGGCAGAAGGAGCATGGGGCAGTAGAGTCCATCTCCATGGTGTCAGGCCCCCAAGCTGTCCCTCTGCCCAGCCCTGCCCATCCTTGTCCATCCCCCGGCAGGGCAGGGGCCCTGCTATAGGCCCATGGGGCAGATAAGGGGCAGCTCCAGGTGGCGAGGAAACATGGGAGCTGCTCCAAGGTCAGACAAGGGGGGAATGACGCAGGGGCCAGAGGGGCATGAGTGCTGTCTCCAAAAGGATGATGTGAGGGTGGCGCTGCCCCAGATAATCTCCACAGCAATGTTGCCCTCACTGGGGATGTGGCAGCCGTGCCTGGACAGAGCAGTGGGGCTGTGCTGTCGGACCAGTCCTGGGCTGGCCAAAGGAACAGGTTTGGGGGAGCACAGTGGGGTCCCATCGCCCCTCTGCCTGTCCTTCTGCCAGCCCTGCCTCTGTCCCCAGGCTCCAGGAGGGCTCAGGAGCTCTTCCCCGAGGCCGTGTATGAGGAGATTGGTTACAGCCCAGTGTGGGAGAAGCAGGCAAGGTTTGGTCGCTCAGGTGGGTGTGGGTCCTCCCTGCAGGCCCATCTGCAGGACCCTTTCCCCTGGCCCCAACACAGGGCTGATCCCCTGAAGCCTCCCAGCCCATGGTCCCTGCAGCGCTGGGGCTGTGTGGTCTGTGGGGAGAGCATCCAGGTCCTGGGCCCGGGAGAGGAGCTTCCTCCCAACCAGCTTTGCCCATCTCAGCTGGACAGCCCCTCTCTTCCTGCCCCTGCACCTCATGTGACACCCGAGGAGTGAGGGAAGGGGCTACGATAGGGCAGCTCTGGGAGCACCTTTGAGACGGTGTTTGTCCCGGGGGAGCAGGGTGATTCCCAGCCCTCCTCCCCATGCAGCCCCGCCTCTGTGGGTCCCCATTCCCCAGCAGCGCTGACCATGAGACAGGTCCGTGGAGCTCGCTCCCTAACACCCGCTGTGCATCTCGCCAGGCTCCTATTCAGAGGAGTCCCTGACCCAGCTGCAGCCCTCCCCTGGGGACAGCGAGGAGGAGGACGGTGTGGAATCAGCACCAGGTAACGGAGGCAGGAAGGGGCTGAGGTCCCTGCAGCCATGTGATGGACAGAGGTGTCACTGAGTGTCACCATCACAGATGGGGAGGACATGGGGGTCTCCTGTGGTGCTGCCAATACCAGTGTGTCAGCCCTGTGTCCCTGCGCATCCTCCCATCCTCTGCTCTGCAGGACGTATCTCCTCGCTGTCACCAGCACCCCTCTCCTTTCAGATGTTCTTGTCCTGCCCGGAGGTGACCCAGGGGATGGCTATGATGATGCCAGGGAGGTTTCTGCCCCTGGGGATGATGCTGCCCCTGGGCAGGGAGCTTGGGAAATGCCCAGGGCACCAGCGGAGGGAGCGGGGCCCAGGGATGCACTCGGAGGTGAGAGGGAAAGATAGCGCTGCCGGTTCCTGGGGGACCATCCCTGGTGCCACCCAAGTTGCTACCGTATTGACACCCAGACCTCCTGGGAAGGGGGAACCTGACCCAGGAGTTTTCCTTGGAGGGACTGGGGGTGGGAGAAGGAGCTGAATGTGGTGAGGAGTGGGGAGGAAGGTGATGCACAGACCCCATGCGGCAAACTGCAATGTCCCGCCTTGCTGCTTGCAGGGAGCAGCCTGCGCTCCCGGAGAAGTGCTGGGGTCCCTGGAGCTGAAGGAGACACCTCGTCCGTGTCCCTGGGGAGCATGGGCTATGATGATGCTGAAGAGGTGTCTCTGGCACATCCCCGTGAGGACTCAAAGGCTGTGACAGCGGAGCTTGGTGCCCAACAGTCCCTGAGCCCCAGGCCAGGAGAGCCCATCCCTGCTGCGCAGCTGGGTGCAGGCAGGAGGGAGGAGAGGCCTGTGCAGCTGGGAGAGCCGTGAGCACCAGGGAACCGTCTCCCTTTACCATGGGCTGCAGAAATGGCTGGGAGTTTCCTCTATTTTTATTCCCATTTTCACACTGTGCATCCATATTGGTTCCTATTAAAAGTCTCTGGGGGCTTTGACCCAGAGCTGCTGCTTGCCTGCCCAGGTGTCGGGTCATCTCCCTGAGGCTGATCAGGGGAGCAGAGAACAAAGGCACAGTGGTAGGGAAGGGGCGCATCTCAGGGACAGCAGGCTCGTGGTCAGGCTGTGGGGCTGCGAGAGGCCCTGGTGCCTGGGGAATAATCCTGCTGACAGAGCCATTTCCATCCTGGTGGCCACAGGCAGTTTCTAGTCAAAACAGCTCTCTGAAAGGTGCCGTGATGCACCCCAGTGGGAGCACCCATTTCCTCACCCTGGGGTTTCCAGCTGCTCTTTCCCCCATGCCCTGCCTGGGCCACACTGGCCCCACAGTGCAGAGGCCATGACAGAGCTGCCATGTCAGGGTAAGCCCTGGGTTGTTGCCCCACAGAAGTGAGCCCTAAGGTGGCCGCAGTGCCCTGAACACCCCAGCCAGCCCCAGCGGGGATCATGGCCCGTGGATTACCTCCCATAAAGGTTAGGAGGCAGCTGTGCTCCACACTGCCCCAGCACAGGGTGCAGAGCCACTTTCTGGGACACACAGGGCTGGAATTCCCTCTCCTCATGCTCTGCCAGGACCCCAGTCTCCATGGGCTGTTCCTGCTGCCTTGGGCCCTCACAGACCCCCGAGCACTCTTGTCACAGGCACAGAGCTGCCTTCTTCCTGAGCAGGGGCTGTAAGGCCCTATGGCAGCCCTGGGACCCCCTCCTCCTGCTCCCCTCCAACCCCCACCCCTGCCCTCCTGCTGCCTTACCAGGGGTGTCAGTTTGGATTTGTGTTGGGGCAGTACTTGTGTGCAGGTACAGGAGGGATGGGAGCAGGGGGGATGGGGGCATCTTTCCCTCAGCGCTGTTGGAGGGCCAGGGGATGGAGAAAGGATCCCCATGAGATGTGTGCTGCAGCCAAAAGCCGTGGTCTAGGCCCTGGCCTGGAGAAGGGCCCATGCAGGAGGATGCTCATGTGGGCACATTCCCATGGCAGAGGAGATTTTGTGTCCCTCCCCTAAAACAGGTGGTGCCGGGAGCTGAGCCCGGGTCCCTCTCCCTTGGCTGGGGCTTTCACCAGCCCCTGCGCCCATGGACAGAAAAAGCACAGAAGCCAGGAGGGGAGAAGAGTTTAATACTTGAGCAGGACCTGGAGCCTAGACTGCCCTCCCTGCTCCCACTGGTGGGTGTGCACACCCCTCCAGCGCTTCCCTGAAAGGCTCCTCTGCTGCAGGCTGGAAGGTGGGTTGGCTCCCTGTGGGGAGTTGCTGCAGCTCAGTACTGCTGCCAACAGCAGGATCTGGCCCTAGAGGAGAAGAGGACAGGAGGCGGTTGTCACCAACATCCTCTCCCACTTCCACATTGCCCCATTCCCTGCTGGGAGCTCCTCCACCCCTGGGGGGACCCTGGGGGATCTGGAGGAATCCCAGGCTCACACATCCCTCTGCTCCATACCCTGGAGCCTTCCTGCTGGCAGCCCCCCACGGGAGAGCAGTGTTCCCAGGGCAAGACTCCAATGGTGATGGGTGACATAACATGGGCACTGCAAGCACAGCCTCTATCCCCTGGAAAACTCCCACTGGGATAAGCTCCAGCCTTGCATCTCAGAGAAATAAGGTATACAAGTGAAGTAAAGAGGGAAGTGTTATCTTCTGAACACAGGATGGTGGGTCCTATGAGCCGTATGGAGACCGACCTGCAGACTCAAGGTGCCCCAAGTGGGGATCAGGGAGATGAGCCCAGTGCCTGTCCCATAGCACCTCCCCACCACCTCTGCCCTCCCACAGGTATCATATTTCTCCCTTACTCTGGCACCTGGTACAGGTTTGCCTCCTCTTCCTCAGGGAGGTAAGCTACAGGCCTGGTGTGCTTGAGGGAGCAGCAGAGCTGAGCAGAAAGGTCTCATTTCATGGCATTTTGGGACCTGAACAGTCTGGCCCTGTGGGCGGGGTCCGTTCTCTACTGCAAAGCAGGATTGTCACTGTGCCCCAGATCTGTGCTTGCTCCTGCAGCTCCTGAGGACCTACCTGAGGGGGGTCACAGTGAGACCCCCAACTCTCAGCACTGCTGCCCCACACTGGGCAGAGCACGGCTGTGAAAAGCCAACAGGAGAGCAGCCTTATTTCTCTTAGTTTGGGCTCACTGTTCCCAGGGGCTGAGCACCCTGCAGGGAAAGGCCATGTCTCACACACCAGTTTGGTTGCAGGTGCTTTAGCTGGCGGAGCAGCCAAGGCACCATCTGGCCCTTCCCGCCTGTGCATGGCTGTGGACAGGCCTGTGCCTCCCTGATCCCACCAGCACAGCATCGACAGAGACACCAAACACCCCAGGAACAAGAGGTGGGCACTGGCCCCACCAACCCCAGCTCTGCAGGGCTGTGCCTGACCTCAGCAGTTGCAGGTGCCCTGAGCTGAGGCTCTGCTTAAGCCAGTGGTGATGGTGGAAGGAGAAGGACTTGGAGACAGGGTCAGGATAAGAAATGTCATTCCTCCAGCTGGGAGTCCCACAGCCCTGCCCAGGCTCGTCCAACTCAGACAGCCCTACCTGCAGGCACAGAGGAGTGCTTCCCATGTGGTATGGGATCTCCAGCTGGAGACAGGACAATGTCAGACCCTTATCCCTGGAGAGCCACCAGGGCAGTGCGGCCCTGATCCCAAAGGACGCCTGGGCTGGACCAGCACCCTCACACCACATCTCTCAGTGCAGCCAGAAATGATTCCTAGTGTGCTGCTGACACCTCTCCCCTCCCTGAGGTCTCCCCACACTCTGCTGCCAAGCATTGTCCCTGGGCGGTGGGGTGGGTCTGTGGTGCAGGGCAGTGACCTGAGCTCAGGTCCAGCACAGCTGCCTGCTTCTCCTCCAAGAGGGGGCTCAGCAGAGCCAGCACCCACAGCCCTCCTCACTTCACAGGCAAGCCCTGGGTGGGCAGGGCAGGTCCACAGGGCCTGGAGAGGACCAGTGCCCGAGCTCCAGCCCGCACCTGCCTGAGGCTGGGGAGTCAGGGCAAAAGTACCCCTGGAGATGCTGGGGATTGAACCCAGGACCTCCCACATGCAAAGCAGGTGCTCTGCCACTGAGCTACATCCCCTTGACACCTGCCAGCAGGAGAGGCACTCTCCTCCTGTGATGTGCCCGTGATAAGTCCTGTATTCCCCTGGGTGCCCAGGGACCCTCTGCAGCAAACAGCACTTGAATCCCTGTGATGTGGGGCAAGTTGGGACTGCCTCTCTGCTGGGGCCTGATCCTGGCACAGGGCTGCACTGCAGAGCACTGCCCCTTCAAAGTCTCTGCAGGGCAATGGGGCAGAAGGAGGCTCTGGCTGCAGGTGCTGCTCCCACACTCTGGCCCACTCCAGGATGGGTCAATGGAGAGGAGCCTCCTCTGCCACCCAGAGCAATAGCTGTCTGTGCCACATCTGTCCCCTGCTCCACAGCAGCAGCAGTGCAACAGGGTGAGGGAAATGCCCTCCCTGGACTGATGTGCCCCCAGGCTCCAATGGCATCCCAGGGCATGCTGTGGAGGGCACATGGAGGCAGAAATCTTATACCCCCTCCTCCAGACACCGGGCCTCCCCCTGCACCCCTCTGTTCCCCAGCAGCCCTGCAGGTGAGGTGAACATCAGGCTTCCATCTCCATGGGGCTGGGGATGGGCGTTGGGCTCAGGAACCTTCCCATTCCTTCAGCACTGATGTCTGTCCTGACAGCAAAGCAGTGCCCGGGGACAGCCCTGGCTGGGGTCCCTGTGGCAGGGTGGGTGAGCGTGCTCGGCTGTTAACCCAAAGGCTTGACCACATGCAGGGATGGTGTCCTCACGCTGGTACAGCTGGGGCAATTGTGTTGCCCAGTGCCATAGATTTTTCCCTGCTGAGCCCCTGCCTAGCAGAGAGGGTTAAACGGGGAATCAAAACCAGAGCACAGTCACTGTGACCTTCTGGAGTGGTTGAGTGGAGTTAAGGGGATGGGCTGCTCATCCATTGTGCTTTGCACACATGGCCCCAAAACCCATCCTCAGCAATGACTCTCCCGTTCTTGCTCAAGAAAGACCTGGAAGGACTGCTCTTTTGGAGCACTGATAATCCCACAGGCACTACCCCTGCAGCCAAGCATTTTCAAGCTCGCGCTCAAAGCTGACAAGACAGTAACTGTGCTTGGACAGACAGTCTCTGCCAGGTGGCATGGACACTGCTGATTCCCCACTCCAGAGTGGCAGAGGCTGGATCCCCTTCTCAGGACAGACTTCTTGCCAGGAAGCCACAGCCGGGGGGGTGCCTCACCTGGTTCTTACTGGCACTTCACTCAGCATCCGTTTTGGTGGCTATTTCTTTCTTTTCTGTGTCTACTCTTTCCACACACAGGAATGACGGAAAAACAAACATTTCATAAAAGCTTGTCAGAAAGCCCTTGTTATAGACAGGAAGTCCATCAAATCTGGAGGGAGCCAGGAACATTGCCATAAGCACCAAGAAGATTCAAGAAGCTCAAGGCCTCCTCTGAAGTGCATCAAATTCTTGCAACCATGATTTGAGCCTGGAAGTGGGAAGGGATTTATGTCTGTGGGTGGAGGAGGAATAAGTGTGTTGTGGGAGTATGTCAGGGCTGAAGGCCCTTGCGCAAATCAGGGGTGATGGAGACATTTCCATCCTGTGTGCATGCCTCAGGCTAGGAAATGGGGAAAGCCCGCTGCTGGGGGTGGATGTTCTCAGTCAGGGCCCATGAGCATGACCTCACTCTCTTTTGCAAGAAAGAAGAAAACAGGAGGACTCAGGTTGCAATATTGAAGTCAGCCAGTGGGAAACAAATACGTAATTACATTGGGGGAGGGGTGCTGGAGGGGGGTCAGATTAAGAGAAGGAAAGAAATGGAAAGTAATGATTACTGTGTTAAAAAATTTGGGAAGGTGAGACCCAGCTCAGGTACCCTTCTTCTGGAGAACAATCTACTTTTTCTTTTTTTTCCGGAGGGGCTGGCCCTATCAGACTAGCTTTCACAGTTCTCTGCTAGACAGCCCAGAGAACAGGAAGGATGGGATTCATCTACTCAGATTTAGACATGTCCTGTGGAAGGGCTTGATTCAACTCCCCCCCTTCTCACTGTCAATATGAAGATGTCCTGAGAAATCCCAGACACGCAGGAACCCCACCCCTCAGCTTGGCTGGGTAACGGAAGAGAAAACAGCATGTTTAGAGTAAGCTTTCTGCCAGTCCTGGGCAGGTGTGGCATTTCAACAGCTCCCACTTGCAGGATCACAACTGTGGTTACTTTAAAGACAGAGGAAAGCCAGGGAAGTTTTTTACACTCTTCAACACCAGACCTGTATGTCTTTAAGACACAAATTTTCCCACTTCTCATTCCCCAAACAGTCCCCAGATTCTGCACTTCTAAAGATATACCTGGTACACAAAATATGCACTTCTGAGTTGTCCACACTTGACACAACCACAACCTGTTTATTCCTGGTGGGTCACAACTAGTAGGAGCTCTCGATGCAGGCCACAGTCTTTCTGAGGGCATTTCCAAGAGCCCCCTTGACTTGCCTGTTCTGCAGGCTGTAGAGGAGTGGATTGGCCATGGGCGTGAGGGTGGTGTAGAAAAAGGATGGCACTGTATTGAGCTGCCTCAGTGAGGCTGTTCTGGGTATCATATAGACAACGATGAGGGTACCATAGAAAGCAGTGACCACGCTGAGGTGAGAGGAGCAGGTGGAGAAGGCCTTCTGCCTCCCCGTGGTGGCTGGGATCCTCAGGATCGCAGCTATGGTACAGATATAGGATACCAAGGTGAACACAAAGGGGAAGACCACATCCAGAAAGCAGGTGATGAAAGTAACCAGTCTAAGCACCGTGGTGTCACTGCAGGTGAGCTCCAGCAGTGGGGCAAAATCACAGAAGAAGTGATCAATTGCATTGGGACCACAGAAGTGTAACTTGGAAAGTAGCCCAGTGACTCTGGTAGACATTAGTAATCCTGCTAGCCAAGACCCAGCCACCAGCTGGAGACAGAGCTTCTGCTTCATGGGGCTGGCATAGAGCAGGGGGTGGCATATGGCCAAGTACTGATCCTAGGACATGGTGGCCAGCAGATGACACTCGCTACCTGCACAACAGGCAAAGAAAAAGAATTGTGTCATGCAGCCTTGAGCAGAAACGGTTCTGTCCCTGGTTAGGAAGCTGGCCAGCAGCCTGGGCAGGATAGTGGAAGTATAGCAGATTGCCATGCTGGAGAAATTAGGCATCTGATCTGAGGCCCACGAAAGAAGGAGGAGGAAACCTAAGAAAAGGGAAGGGAATGTTGACAAAGGTAACAAGATGAATTTCACCAAGCACAATATTAGTTACCCTTGCCATACCTTCAACTGACTGGGTACCAAAATGGATCCTCACAACCATACCAGAGCAAGAATATTTTTCTTGAAGGCCTTTTCAGTCCTTCACAAGTTAAAAACCCTCCTTTTCACAATGCTGCTGGTGATTTCTCTGCTCGCTGTCATGGGGAATGCAGTCACCATTGCCATCCTTTGGCTGCACCACTAGTGCCACACCCCCAGGCATCCCTTCCACAGAACCTTGTCCTTCTTGGATATTTGGTTCACTCTGGTCATTCCCCCTGACATGTTTGTCAGTCTCATGCTGGAGATTAAGATATCTCTGTGGCTGGAAGGTGTGGAAGGAAGCAGGGGATTACAAAAGAGATACTGGATTTTGCTTATTTTGAAAACAAGAGACTCTCAGGGATTCCTAGTGCAAAAAGGCGAGTACCTCTGAAAAGTAGAAAGAATAGCTTTCAACATACACATTTGATTTGATTTGATGGTTTAGCATTTGTGCAATAGAAGAGATGAGTTTGGCACATAGGTGTGACAGATGTTTGCAATAGGTCTGAGTGAACGTGGAATTTGCCAGGAATGGGGTGAAATAGCTCGCAGCCTCTTTAAAATCTTCTGCTCTGGAGAAAGAATCCTTTAGGAGTGTTTGAGAAAGGTAGAAAGACGACAACAAATTCTCTGAGGACTCAAACTGAAACGTAAACCAGAAAAATCAGGGGGTGAGAAAGGCTTGAAGGGCTCTCTCTCTCTCTGTGCTCTATAGGAGGAAGACTGCAAGAAAGGAAAGAAGCAGAGAAGGAAGGATTCCTTTCATCCAGATGGTGAAATAATCACACTTGGGTTTTGCCATCTTCCTGTCTCGGCAGGATGAACTGAAATTCAGCATGGGAGCAGAAAATGAAACTGCAGTTACTGAGTTCATCCTAGAGGGTTTCTCAGGACTTGATCAAAGCCTACAGCTATTTCTCTCTCTGCTCCTTCTGGCTCATATACCTGACAACAGTGATGGGGATCGCAACCATCATTTTCCTCGTGTGTGTGGATCACCGCCTGCAAACCCCCATGTACTTTTTCATCAGCAATCTGGCCTTCCTGGAAATCTGGTTTACAACCTCCACAAGCATCAAATTGTTTGTGATCCTGAGTTCTGGTAGGAGAACGATCTCACTAAGCAGCTGCTTTGCCCAGTCCTGTTTCTATTTTGCCCTGGGCTGTACAGAGATGGTTCTACTTGCTGTCATGTCCTTTGACCGCTACGTTGCCATCTGCCAGCCTTTGCGTTATGCTGCCATCGTGAAGCCTCAGCTCTGCATCCACCTGGTTGCTGCTGCTTGGGTCATAGGCATCACAGTCTTGAGTTACCGTCTGGTCCTCCTCTACAAGCTGACTTTCTGTGGCTCGAACAAGATCCACCATTTTTTTTGTGACAACTCCCCCTTGTTCAAATTGTCCTGCTCTGACCCCAGCCTGCTTTGGAAAACAGACTCTGTTTTGTTATCGTTTATCCTACTGGGTTCCTTATGTTTAACTCTGGCATTTTACATGGGCATCCTTTTCTGTATTCTGCACCTGCCAGCAGCCGCTGGGAGGAAAAAAGCTTTTACTACATGTTCTTCCCACCTCACCACCTTGGCCATTGCATATGGGAGCTGCATTGCTTCTATGTGCGTCCTTCCAGAGATGCTTCCTTGGAGACAAACAGAATTGTGGCTTTGCTGAACACTGTCCTGTACCCACTCTTAAATCCATTCATCTCCAGTCTTAGAAACAAGACTGTGCTACTGGCCCTGAATGAAGCCATTGCCCGTGCAACAGCACAGCTTTTCCCCCAATCCTGATGCATTTCTGGACAGCAATTCCAATGAGCTGCTATGTTAAATATGCTAAATAATACCAGTGCATAGGTATGTAACCTGCAAATACAGCTGCCTCAGGAGATGCATGTTCTTGTTGGGTTGTGTTAGGTTAAGTGAGAAGAAGCTCATGTGCACACACAAAGAAGGCACTACCGATGGCAGGAGGAGTAACTCAGTTAACACCCTGCCCCAGCTGCTCCCAGACCTGTCACAGGAGAGCCACCAGCTCATCAAGAGCCCATCTCCACAAAGCGAGAAGAGCACAGAGGCACAGTGGCAGGTGGGAACCCAAATGACGGGCTCCTGAGGAAGGAACATCTTGTCCCAGCTCCTTCCAGGGCTGCCCTGGGAGAGCCATCAGCCCCGTTGTCCAGGTGTGAAACCCACCAAGAGGAGTCACTGCGAGCAGCTCTCTGGATCACCATTTGGACTAAGGGAGTTGTTGCCTAGTGGCGTAGGACACATTATGGGATGCAGGGGAAGAGAATTTTTGGGTTGCACAGGACTTATTATGGGAAGTGTAGGGGAGGACCCCGACCAGTGCAGTCTGTCCTGTCTCCTCATTAAACTTAATTTCTAGCTCATTCCTGTGAGGGGGAATCTCTCTTCTGCGTGAACACGAGAGCACGGGGGGATGAGTGCAGCAACTGGAGAAGGACCATGGGGTCAGACAGCCCGTATGTCATTAGTGCCAGCAACTGAGAGACCAGAGTGACTGGACTTAAGAGTTTGTGCGTGTGCGTGCGTGCATGCGTGCGTGCGTGTGTGTGTGAGCGGGGTGGTCTGTAGCAGCATCTGGAATGGGGTTGCAGCCTCAGGGGGCTCATATGTCCAGGTGCGTGCACCTGGGGAGGCTGGTATCCAGGGCAGCTACTGAGGAGACTGAGCGTCTGAGTCCAGCTGCTGGAGGGATCCACCCTGTACGGGTATGCATAGAGAATAGAATCAAACAGAACAGAACAGAATAGAATAGAATAGAACAGAATAGCATAGAATAGAATAGAATAGTTCAGTTGGAAGGGACCTACAAGGATCATCTTGTCCAAATACCTGGCCACTTCAGGTCTGACCAAAAGATAAATCATGTTATTAAGGGCATTGTCCAAATGCCTCTTAAACACTGACACGCATGGGGCATCGACCACCTCTCTAGGAAGCCTGTTCCAGTGTTTGACCACCCTCTTGGTAAAGAAATGCTTCCTAATGTCCAGTCTAAACCTCCCCTGGTGCAGCTTTGAACCATTTCCCCACGTCCTGTCGCTGGATTTAAGAGAGAAGAGATCAACACCTCCCTCTCCACTTCCCCTCCTCAGGAAGCTGTAGAGAGCAATGAGGTCACCCCTCCGCCTCCTTTTCTCCAAACTAGACAAGCCCAGTGTCCTCAGCCGCTCCTCAGAGGACATTTCTTCCAGCCCTTTCACCAGCTTTTTTGCCCTCCTCTGGATGCATTCAAGTACCTTACATCCTTCTTCAGTTGTGGGGCCCAGAACTGCACACAGTACTCCAAGTGAGTCTGCACCACTGCTAAATACAGCGGGATAATCCCCTGTCCTGGTTTCAGCTGGGATAGAATTAATTTTCTTCCTAGTACTTGGTATAGTGCTGTGGTTTGGATTTAGGATGAGAATAATGTTGATAACACACTGATGGTTTACTTGTTGCTAAGCAGTCAAGTCCTAGTCAAGGATTTTACAGCTTCCCATGCTCTGCCAGGTGCACAAGAATCCGGGAGGGAGCACAGCCAGGACAGCTGATCCAGACTGGCCAAAGGGATATTCCATACCGTATGACATTATGCTCAGTATATGTACTGGAGAGTTTGCTATTACTACTATTACTACTATTACTACTATTACTACTATTACTACTATTACTCTCATTACTCTCATTACTCTCATTACTCTCATTACTATTATTATTATTTCCCCTTCCTCTGCGGTCATATTAAACTGTCTTTATCTCAACCCACGGGTTTTACTTTCTTTTTCTGATTCTCTCCCCCATCCCACTGTGGGAGGGAGGGTGAGCAAGCGGCTGGGTGGTGCTTAGTTGCCGACTGGGGTTAAACCACAACATCCCCTCTTTTGAGCCCCTCGTTATACTGCACCCCAGGGTGCGGTTTGCCCTCTTGGCTGCCAGGGCACACTGCTGACTCCTGTTGAGCCCCCTGCCAGCCAGCACCCCCAGATCCCTCTCTGCAGGGCTGCTCTCCAGCCACTCCTCTCCCAGTGTATACTTGTGCCCGGCATTATTTCATCCGAGGTGCAGAATCCGGCATTTGTTCTTGCTGAACATGGTGAGAGTTGCCTCCTCTGGGTCATGGATACAGCTGTTAGACTGCACAGGGCCCAAGAACGTTCTCTGTGCTGCCCCATGATGCCCCAGTATGTCCCACTGGCCTTCAGGTAGGGTATGACCCCTTCACCACTGCTTTCTCAGCCCGATCATCCAACTGGTGTTTCACCCATCTGTTTGTCTGCCCTTCCAGGACATAATGTCCTAACTTGGGTACAAGAATAGTGAGGGAGAACACGTCACAAATCTTGCTGAAGTTGAGGTGAACAGCATCCACTATTGTCCCCTTATGAACAAATGCAGTTACTTCATCATGAAGGCAGTCAGCCTGGTGAGGCATGCTTTACCCTTTGAAAGTCCATGCTGACTGCTTTTGCACACATTCTTCTCTTTAAAGATCCCAGAAATACCACCCAAGAGATATTGATGGCTTACTCCTCACCAAAGTGAGCTTGTACAGCCTGGGGTTCCCTGGGTTGCTCCTTTGGCTTCTTTCAGAGATGGGTGCAACATTGCTTTGTCCTCACTCACAAGAGACCTCTACCAATGCCATGACCTTTCCAAAGGGATATTCCACAGAAATATCAGTGTTCCCCTGTAACTTCATTACCACTATTCTGCTTGTTATATGCTGTATTTACTTTCTCTAATTGTTCATGTATTTTCACCTGTCCTGATAAAATAAGTCATCTTATTTACAATTTCCTGATACAATAAAGTCATCTTACCAGTAGACTGTCTAGACAAAGGCCCTTTCCATTATTCTCCAGTTTTCTCCTGCCCTTACTCATTGTTCATTCAGATGCCTTTCAGCTATGCTGCTGCTTTGGGTTTCAGGGAGTTAAAGCTTTCATGTCTTTCAGTAGGACAAGTGTCTGTTTAGCCAATTCTTTAATTATGTTTATCTCTACCTTTCTGTAGCTATCTTTGTAAAACATTTCTCATAAGATTATCCCTTGTCGAAAGGCAACTTCATTACAGGTAGCTTGTAAGTAGCTTATGCTTGAGGAGTGTATTGTATTGTTTCTGAAACTTTATCATGCTTTACTTTGCTTGCAAATAGGAAAAATCCTTCTCTGCCTGTGTGCGGCCAGTTGTCGAAGGAGATCAGGTGGGAGATGGTACAATGGAGCTGTAACACCCAGTTGCAGACTTCAGTGGAGAAGTCTGATGTAAGGAAAAGTGATGTTCTTGCAGCCTTTCAGTACTTAAAGGTAAAGTACCAAAGCTCAAAGCTCAAGGACAATAAAAAGGGCTTTTTTAAGCATCTAAATAGCAAAAGGCAGGCAGGAAATAACATTGGCCCATTACTTGATGAGCAGGGTCACCTCACAAACAGGGACATAGACAAAGCAGAGACGTTTCATGCTTTCTTTGCCTCCATCTTCAACACCGATGAAGTGTTCTCTGGGCTAGAGAACCATGACTGCAAGAACGACAAACTCCCAACCAACCCCGAACTTGTGCAGGATTTGCTGCTCCAGCTGGATAAGTCAATGGGGCCGGACGGGATTCATCCGAGGGTACTTAAAGAGCTGGCTGATGTCATAGCGAGACCTCTCTAATGATTTATCAATGCTCTTGGGAATGTGGGGAGGTCCCAGTTGACTGGAAGCTGGCAAACGTTGTCCCAGTCTTCAAGACGGGCAACAGGGATGACCCTGGTAGCTACAGGCCTGTCAGTCTCACCTCTGTGCCTGGCAAAATGAGGGAGACAATTCTTCTGGGAGTTATTGAAAAACACCTGAAAGACAACGCAGTCATTGGTCCCAGCCAGCATGGGTTCACGAGGAGAAAGCCCTGCTTGACAAACTTGATTTCCTTCCATGACAAGGTTACCCACCTAGCTGACCAAGGAAAGCCAGTCGATGTCATCTTTTTGGACCTCACAGTATCCTCCTGGACAAAATGTCCAGCACACAGCTGGATAAACACCTAATGCAATGGGTGAGCAATTGGCTGATGGGTCGGGCTCAAAGGATTATAGTAAATGGGGTTACATTGGGCTGGTGATCAGTCACTAGTGGGGTTCCCCAGGGATCCATGTTGGGCCAGTGCTCTTCACTATCTTCATAAATGACTTGGATGCAGGACTCAAAGGTTTGTTATCAAAGTTTGCCAATGACACAAAATTGGGAGGAGCCGTTGATATTCTTGAGGGCAGAGAGGCCCTGCAGAGGGATCTAGACAAATTAAAGAGCTGGGCAATCACCAACAGTATGAAGTTTAACAAGGGCAAGTGCTGGATTTTGCACCTGGGACATGGCAACCCTGGATGTACCTACAGACTGGGGAATGAGAGACTGGAGAGCAGCCCCGTGGAGAGGGATCTGGGGGTTCTGGTCAATGGCAAGGTGAACATGAGCCAATAGTGTGCCCTGGCAGCCAGGAGGGCCAACCGTGTCCTGGGGTGCATCAAGCACTGCATTGCGAGCTGGTTGAGGGAGGTGATTGTCCTGCTCTGCTCTGCACTGGTGCGGCCTCGCCTTGAGTACTGTGTGCAGTGTTGGGTGCCACAGTACAAAAACAACCCCCAAAGCTACTGAAGAGTGTCCAGAGGAGAGCCACAAAGATGGTAAAGGGTTTAGAGGGGAAGCCGTATGAGGAGCGGCTGAAGTCACTTGGCCTGTTCAGCCTGGAGAAGAGGAGACTGAGGGGAGACCTCACCACGGTCTGCAGCTTCCTTAAGAGGGGAAGAGGAGGGGCAGGTGCTGATCTCTTCTCCCTGACGACCAATGATAGGACCGAAGGGAACGGCAGGAAGATATCCAGGGGAGGTTTAGGTTGGACATTAGGAAAAGGTTCTTCACCCAGAGAGGGGTGGAGCACTGGAACCGGCTGACCCTGGAGGCAGTCACGTCGCCAAGCCTGACAACATTCAAGAAGCATTTGGACAAGCCCTCAGACATAGGGTGTGAATTTTGGAGTTGTCCTATGCAGGGACAGGAGTTGGACTCAATGATCCTTGTGGGTCCCTTCCAACTCAGGACATTCTATGATTCTATGATTCTATGATTCTTATAAGATAGATGAGGACAGACTTTTTAGCAGAGCCTTTTGCAATAGGACAAGGGGTAATGGTTTTAAACTAAACGAGGCTAGATTTAGACTAGATATAAGGAAGAAATTTTTTACAATGAGCATGGTGAGACACTGGAACAAGTTGCCCAGGCGGTAGATGCCCCATCTCTGGAAACATTCAAGGACAGGTTGGACGGGGCTCTAAGCAACCTGATCTAGTTGAAGATGTCCCTGCTCAGTGCAGGGGGGTTGGACTAGATGACCTTTAAAGGTCCCTTCCAACCCAAAGCATTCTAGGACTCTATGATTCTATGAGAAGGTGAATCGAGTCAATTTGCAGAGGTGAAAGCCATCCATCTGGCTTTGGATATTGCTGAAGGAAAAAAATGGCCAATGCTCTATCTCTATACTGACTCATGCATGGTGGCAAATGGCCTGTGGGGGTGGTTACAGCAATGGAAGCAGAGTAACTAATAGTGGAGAGGCGAACCCATCTGGGCTGCTGCATTGTGGCAAGATACTGCTGCCTGGATAGAAAACCTGGCTGTAAAAGCACGTCACGTAGATGCTCAAATAGCCAAGAGTCGGGCCACTGAAGAACATCAAAACAACCAGCAGGTGGATCAGGCTGCTAAGATTGAAGTGGATCTGGACTGGCAACAGAAGGGTGAATTATTTCTAGCTGGGTGGACCCATGACACCTCAGGCCGTCAAGGAAGAGATGCAACATATAGATGGGCCCATGACTGAGGGGTGAACTTGACCATGGACACTACTGCACAGGTTATCCATGAATGTGAAACATGTGCTGCAATCAAGCAAGCAAAGCGGTTCAAGCCTCCCTGGGATGGAGGACCATGGCTGAAATATAAATATTAGGGAGGCCTGGCAGATTGATGATATCACACTCCCACAAACCCGCCAAGGCAAGTGCCATGTGCTTACAATGGTGGAAGCAACCACCGGATGGCTGGAGACATATCCTGTGCCCCACGCCACTGCCCGGAACACTGTCCTGGGCCTTGAAAAGCAAGTCCTATGGTGACATGGCACCCCAGAAAGAATGGAGTCAGACAACGGGACTCATTTCCGAAACAACCTCACAGACACCTGGGCCCAAGGGCACGGCATTGAGTGGATATATCTCATCCCCTATCATGCACCAGCCTCTGGGAAAATCAAACAGTACAATGGAGTGTTAAAGACTACACCGAGAGCAATGGGTGCTGGGACGTTCAAACATTGGGACACACATTTAGCAAAGGCCACCTGGTTAGTCAACACTAGGGGATGTGGTGATCGAGCTGGCCCTGCCCAGGCAAAACTTTTACGTACCGTAGAGGGGGATAAAGTCCCTCTAGCGCACATAAAAAATATGCTGAGGAAGACAGTCTGGGTTATTCCTGCCTTGGGTAAAGGCAAACCCATTCATGGGATTGCTTCTGCTCAAGGACCTGGGTGCACTTGGTGGGTGATGCAGGAGGATGGGGAAGTCCAATGCGTACCTCAAGGGGATTTGATTTTGGGTGAGAACAGCCAATGGTTTGAATTGGATGATGTTAATTGCTACGTAATACTTCTCACACTGCCCCACCAGCGAGTACATTGGGAGGGGCACAGAAGTTGGGAGGGGACACAGCTGGGACAGCTGACCTCAGCTGACCAAAGGGATATTCTGTACCATGTGATGTCATGCTCAGCATATAAAGCTGGCGGAAAAGCTGGCCGAGGGTCCGCTGCTCAGGAACTGGCTGGGCATTGGACAGCATCACTTCTTTTGTATATTCTTTTATCATTGTTATTCTTTTCCCTTTCTTTTAAGTCCTACTAAATTGCCTTTATCTCAACCCATGAGTTTTACCTTTTGTTTTCGATTCTCTCCCTCATCCCACTGCGGGGGAGTGAGCGAACGGCTGTGCGGGGTTTAGCTGCCTCTCAGGTTTAACCAGAGAAGGCCTTGACGCTGTGCAAACACGGTTCAGCAATAGCCAGAACACGGGTGTGTTATCAACGCTGGTTTAGGCACAAATGCAAAACATAGCACCATATGGGCTGCTCTGAAGGAAGCTAACCCCATCCCAGCCAGACCCAGTCCACTTGAAATGGGGGCCCCAAAATGGACGCAGTTGCTTACAGGTGGCCTAACGAGTGACGAGCAGGGGGAGACAATCTCTTCCCTCGCACTTTTGGCGAGGGTTCCCTTTATGCACTTCAGGACACTGCTGGCCACTTTTGCTGCCAGGTCGCACTGGATCAAGCGGATAAATGCTGGATGGTGTTCTGTATTTAATTTCTCTAATCTTTCCTGTATTTTCACCTGTCCGGGTACGATGAGCATTTCTAAAGTCATCTTTTCAGCAGGTTGTGCAGACAACAGCCCTTTTCCAGTATTCTGCAGTTTTCTCCTGCCCTTACTCTTTGTTCATTCAGATCCTTCTCACCTGTGCTGCTGCTTTGAGCTTCAGGGACTAAAAGCTTGCCTGTCCTTCAGTAGGACAAGTGTCTGTTTAGCCAATTCTTTAATTATGTTTATCTCTACCTTTCTGTAGCTATGTATCTAAAACATTTCTCATAAGATTATCCCTTGTAGAAAGGCAACCTCATTAGAGGTAGCTTGTAGAGTAGCATATGCTCGAGGAGTGTATTTTATTGTTTATGAAACTTTATCAAGTTTAATTTTCTTTGCTTGCCAACAGGAAGGATCCTTCTGTGCCTGTGTGCAGCCAGTTGTCTAAGGAGATCAGGTGGGAGATGGTGCAATGGAGCTGTAACATTCAGCTCCCAGAGGTCAGTGAAGCCTGATGTCAGGAAACTGATGTAAATCCCAGGTGGCCAATGAGAGAAATGGTGAGGTTGAGGAAGGGAGGAAGCAAGGGGCAAGGTTGTCACTACAGTGCCAGACCTCAAGGGACTGCTTTTCCTAGCTGTCCAGACCTCCCAAGGAGACCCTCTGCAGCCATATCAATTGGAGAATGCTGCCATCACCTCTGCTCTCAACTGAAATGAATAAAATATAACCTTTAAAAAAAGGATTTTGATTAAGTGCACTTGGAAATCTTCCTCCTTAACTACACTGTGAAATGACTCTACAATTAGCTGGACAAGTCTTGAAGAGTTGAAGAAAATTACAGGAAGAGAAATAGCTCGTTAGGGCTTTCTGTATTTTAATGAGCCCCCATGCTGTAGTTGGCCCTGTGTCTGTGAACCTCAGATACTGAGAGGAGACTGAACAAACCTCTCAAGAAGTCAAAGGCAGAAGCAAAACCTTGAAGCATTGATTGGCCCCCCTGAGGGCCATTACTGACAAAGCCTCCCCAAGGGCTCGTTAGAGCAGCTAACTGGAGGCTGTGATTGCAGGTAGGCAAAGGCACTGTGCAGGGGGCTGTAATGCTGAGAAAACCCTTGGTTTGTCTGATGAAGCACCAAGGCCAAGTCCTAACCTGCAGGCCCTGGGAAGGCAGATCCTGTCCCTCACGTCTGGCTCAGGGCTCTTCCTGGGGCAGTGGGATGTGAGGATGAGCAATGCCAAGTGCAGAAAAACTGTGCAACACCTCCCGGCCCCCCCAAGCAGGGATGAGGAAGAAACAAAGTCCAGAGCCTCAAAATGAAGTTTTGCAGCAGGCGTCAGTGGCAGAGGCTGCTGCCATAGTCAAGAGGACAAAGACCTCAGTCCTGTTGGGCTCAGGGGGAGGGTGTCTGGTTAGTGTCAGGGCATGGGCTCGCTTTGTGGATTAGGGTTTTGTGTAGGGCTGTTGTGAGGGTTAGGGTCAAGGCTAGCATTTTAGTGTTTGGGATAAAGGCTAGGAATTAGAGTGAGTAATAGGATGAGAGTAAGCGTTTATGGTTTGGGGCTTTGGTTTAGAGGTAAGGTTTGAGGTTAGGGATTGGAATAGTGGATTCCTGTCAGGGGGAAGGGTGCCATTTAGGGGTAGGGTTAGGGCTTAAGCTTACTGGTTAGAAATAAGGTAGATGCCTAACTTGAATGTTTTCTCAGTCAGTATCATGGTGTCATCAAAATTATGCAAACACATCTTTCCTCTTCAAAATCTTTCATCTCTATTGGCCAAAGCTCTCTTCCCTCCACCAAATCTTGTCCCAGCTACCCCTGACCTCCCCATATCTTTCATCTTGTTGGGGGGAGCATTGTGATGGCTTTCAAGACCTCAGAGTATCTCTCTCCCCACTGCTGGCTGGTCAGAAGTGACCTCACAGCCAGCATCCAAGGGGACACAGTGTGCTGCTGTGCCGGAGAGGCCTCTTCACAGCCTACCCAGCAGCGCTGAAGGCAGGTGATGCCTTCCACCACCCCAAGTACCCGCTTGCCTACCAGCTCGTGCTGCAGAAGCCTCCTATATGTCCTGTGACATATTTTCCATATGGGTCCTTCAGCTACATAGGGCAGTGGCCACCTCTTTGTGGACGACTTAATCGAGCCCTGAATGTAATTTTTTAGGAAAAAGTTGAAACCTCTGCAGAAAAGAACTCAATGTAATAGCTGAGAAAGTCTTCGTTTCCAGCATGGCTAGCTTGTTATGAATTTTCAATATTTTTTTCATCCATTTTTATTAACAGCAGGAAGGGCACGTACTGGCAAGCTGATTATGCTCCCTTGCTGTGTGCGGATAGTTTTATGCAGCCACTTATCAAAATAAATTTTCTTACCAATCATTCACATGGAGAAACATTGCTCAGAAGAACTACTCTATTTCTGTTGGAACCCTCTATGTCTCTGCTTCTGCATCTTTGTCTTTTCTCCTTCCTCTGCTTATTCTGTCGTCAAAAAGCTCTCCAAGCGGAAGACTGATTGAATTGTAGAATAACTCAGGTTGGAAGATATTTGAATGTCATCTTTCCCAACACTCCTGCTCGAGGCAAGGTGAACTAGATGAGGTAGCTCCAGAGCTCCTCTCAGCTTGCCAAGGGAGCTGAAGGTGAGCTCCATCCCATCATACAGGGAGATAATAAAGATGTTCAACAGTGTTGGCCCAAGTGCTGGTAACAGAGAGGTGCTGATAATGACTGGCTGCAAGGAGGAATCTGTGCCAGTGGTGACATCTGAGACGGATCGTGCAGTCATCCTCCCGTCCACCTCATCGTCTACTTCTTTAGTCCAGATATCACCAATCTGGCTAGAAGGAGACTATGGGAGGCCATGTTAAGGCCTTGCTAAAGTCCAGCTATGCAACCTCTCTGATGCCTCTTGCCTTTACAAGGCGTTTTACAGAGGTCTCACAATGAAACCAGCCAGCCCCACTTGCACCTCTCTGCACCAGAAACCTTCTCCACATCTCACACTTCCACGAGAGTGCCCAGGACACAGCACACACCTGCCTGGGTTTTCTGGGCCTGTTCAGAAGAGAACCAGAAGTCATTGCTCCCAGCAGGCCCACAACTCCAATTGACTCTTCGTGCAGCCCACAGCTTTTCTGAGCACTTCTCTCCGTGTCCCACTCCCCTCCAAACTTTCTGATCCTCGGGCTGCAGATGAGGGGATTGAGCAGGGGCCTGAGGATGGTGTAGCAAAAGGGCTTTGTCCAACTGTCTCAGGAGGGCTTTTCTGGGCATCTCACAGACAAGGATGAGGATGCTGTAGAAAACAGTTTCACGAGTGAGGTGAGAGCAGCAGGTGGAGAAGGCCTCCCACCTGTCCATGCTGGGTGGGAGAGCTGCCCCAGGGTGGCAGCTCTGATGCACGCACAGGATGCCCCTGTGAAGAGAAAGGGGAAGCCTAGATCTAAAAATCAGGTTATGAGAGCAAAGAGTGTAAATGTCATGGTGTCACTGCAGGAGAGCTCCAGTGAAATCACAGAGGAAGTGGTGCACTGCACTGGGGCCACAGACCTGCATCTGGGACAAGAATGAAGTGACTATTGTAGATGAGAGAAACCCCCCTAGCCAAGGTGTAGCTGCCTTCCCAAAAGAGACCTTCCAGGTCATGAGTCTTGCAGAGAGAAGCAGGTGGCACACAGCCCAGTACTGATCGTAGGATGTGGCCACCAGCAGGAAACACTCAGTACATGCAAAAGGTGCAGCAAGTACTACTAACACCGCTGTCAGCAGAGGTGGTGGTGTGTCCAGTCCGGTCAGCAGTGTGGTCAGGTCAGGGGCATGGTGGTGGAGCTATAGCAAGTCTTCAAGCTGTCCACCACCAGCACAATGATGAGGGTGTTCCCAACACCAGTCACAGGGCAGGTCATGAGAGAGAGGAGTGTTGCGGACATTCCCTATTCGCACCTAAGCGCTGCAGTGTATCACCCTGCTTTGCACGCCTTAGAGATGCCCCAGGGCATGAGGAATGGACACAGGAACCTTGGGCCAAGGAAGTGCATCCCAGTGCTGCATTCAGGTGGTTTCCAGGGGACATTCCTCTCAATGTGAAGTGACCTCAAGACACTGTCTTTCCCACAGGCCTTCACAGCAATCCCAAGAATAGCTGATGACATTTGTGCTCTCTCAGGTTCATCTGTGCCACGCACACCATGTCTTTAGTCTCATCTCATAGAATCATAGAACGGTTTGCGTTAGAAGGCACCTTTAAAGATCATCTCGTCCAACCCCCATTCCCATGGGCAGAGACATCTTCCACTAGATCAGATAGCTCAAAGCCTCATCCAGCCTGACTTTGAACACTTCCAGGGATGGGGCAGCCACAACCTCTCTGGACAACCTCTTTCAATGTCTCACCACTGTCATCATAAATACATTTCTTCCCCATGTCCAATCTAAATCTAACATACTTCAGTTTAAAACCATTGCCCCGTGGCCTGTCACTACAGGCCTTCATATAAATTCTCTCTCCATTTTTCCTATAGGCCCCTTTTATATATCGAAAGGCCACAAGGAGGTCTTCCCGAACCCTTCTCTTCTCCAGGCTGAACAACCCCAACTCTCTCAGACTCTGTTCATAGGAGAGGTGTTTCAGCCCTCAGATTGTTTTCGTGGCTCTGTAGAGAACTGCTAATGTAAAAGAACAAGATGTCTCAAACAGCCTGGTGCTAAAACCACAATGCAGAGCGACGGTCGCTAGGACCCAGGACCGGACAGTACCCTGGAGTGAGGGTGAGGGAGGGAGTCCTGTGGAGACAGGGCGGCCTTGCCTCGGCCCCATTCCCCATGGTCTGTGAAGCGTCTTATCCCCCCCCCCACCTACTGCCTGGGGGACAGTCCTGGTATCGCTCCTCTTGGTTTGACTGGTCGCTGATGTAATCTTCCAGGCCTTCACAGCAATCCCAAGAATAGCTGATGACATTTGTGCTCGCTCAGGTTCATCTGTGCCATGCGCACCATGTCTTTAGTCTCAGTACGGACCCTTGAGGGACCGTTATTGGTTTCCACTTGGGCATCAGCCATTGACTGTAACTATTTGCATGCGGTCATCTAGCCATTTCCTTATCCATCTAACAGTCCATCCATCAAACCCATACCTCTCCAATGTAGCAGCAAGAATGTTGTGGGGGACCATATCAAAGGACCTAGAGAAGTCTAGGTAGATGACATCCATAGCTCTTCCCTTCTCCACGGAGGCAGTTACTCCATGGCAGAAGGACACGAGATTAGTCAGGCCCAATTTGCCTTTTGTGAAGCCATGTTGCATGTCTCTAATCACCTCCCTCTCTTCCATATGCTTTGACATGTCTTCCAGGAGGATCTGCTCCATGATCTTACATCTGTACAACGCAAACATGGACTTCCAAACTAGTCATTTCGTGTCGCACTATGGAGTGATAAACAACCTGTATGAGCAGGGGTGAGAGTCCGGTGCTGGAAATGGTGATTGTTATTGGCTGGTCTGTGGCGGTTGCCTTGGGGCAGCTTCCCTGGGGTGTCCAGTGAACACGGGCACAGACCAGAGCCTGCTCTGCTGGTCCTTCCTGTCTCCCCAGGAGGTCTGCATGTGCAAGGACACTGCCACATGCTCCCACCCTGAATACTCAAACCATTTAGCTGTTCAATCGTGTTTTCCTCTTGAGGGCACTTTCCTGGGCTTGTTCTTGAGAGAAACTTTGGAAGAAAACCTGAGCTTTCAGGCACTGCCATCAGGAGATCCCCTTGTATGGTGGAAGCTCGATTATGGAGGTCAGCTCTGCCAAAGAAGTGCCCATTGCCTGTCACTGCATGCAATCACAGGACTGCCACACAAAAGGCCTGTGACCAAGCTGCAAGAGCAATCCTTCCTTACAGCAATGCAGGGGCTCAGAGAGAGTGTGGAATTTAAAAGAGAACGGCTCCAGAAAGACCAAGTCCTGGTGCTCCCTGGCAGTGCTGCTGTGCCAGAACTCTTTTCCCCTCCACCTCTGCACAGAGGCACTGCCACTGCGGCACCAGAAGAAGTCTCAGAAAAAGGATCTCAGATAAAGAAGTCACTTCAGGGTCCTTCATTTTTTTTCAATGCACAGAGAACAAAACAAACAAACAAACAAAAAAGGCTTCTCATGGCTTGGACATGCATACTCTTCTCTGGGTGAAAAACTGGCTGGATGACCAGGCCCAAAGAGTTGTGGTGAATGGAGTCAAATCCAGTTGGCGGCTGGTCTTAAGTGGTGTTCCCCAGGGCTCAGTACTGGGACAAGTTCTGTTCAATATCTTTATCAACGACCTGGATGAGGGGATTGAGTGCACCCTCAGTAAGTTTGAAAATGACACCAAGTTGGGCAGGAGTGTTGATCTGCTGGAGGGTAGGAAGGGACTACAAAGGGATCTGGACAGGCTGGATCATTCGGCCGAGGCCAACTGTATGAGGTTTATCAAGGCTCAGTGCCAAGTCCTGCACTTGGGTCACAACAGCCCCCATGCAATGCTACAGGCTGGGGGAAGAGTGGCTGGAGAGCTGCCTAGCAGAAAAGGACCTGGGGGTGTTGGTCGACAGCTGGCTGCAGATGAGCCAGCAGTGTGCCCAGCTGGCCAAGAAGGCCACTAGCACCCTGGCTTGTATCAGGAATAGTGTGGCCAGCAGGACCAGGGAAGTGATCATTCCCCTGTACTCAGCACTGGTGAGGCCACACCTCAAGTACTGTGTTCAGTTTTGGGCGCCTCACAAAAAGAAGGACATAGAGGTACTAGAGCATGTCCAAAGAAGGGCAACAAAGTTGGTGAAGGGTCTAGAGCACAAGTCTTATGAGGAACGGCTGAGGGAACTGGGGTTGTTTAGTCTGGAGAAGAGGAGGCTGAGGGGAGACCTTATTGCTCTCTACAACTACCTGAAAGGAGGTTGTGGAGAGGTGGGGATCGGTCTCTTCTCCCACGTAACAAGTGATAGGACGAGAGGAAATGACCTCAAGTTGAGCCAGGGGACGTTTAGTTTGGATATTCGGAAGAACTTCTTCACCGGAACGGTAGTCAGGCACTGGCACAGGCTGCCCAGGGAAGTGGTTGAGTCTCCATCCCTGGACATGGCTTAGGGACATGGTTTAGTGGTGGACTTGGCAGTGTTAGGTTAACGGCTGGACTTGATGATCTTAAAGGTGTTTTCCAATCTCAATTTTTCTATGATTCTGTGATTCTATGATTCCATGATTTCAGGGTGATGAGAGCCAAGACTTACAATGATCTTCACGTCTCTGACAAGCTCTTGCTTGCTGGCAAGTATCAGATCCAGGTTTGCGTTACCTTTGTTGGTCCATCTGGCAGCTGTGCTCAGAAGTTGTCCCAAGAAACTCCAGAATCTGCCTGGACTGTTTGCATGTTGCTTTGTTCCCCTTCCAGAAAATGACAGAGTCATCAAAATCCCCAGTGAGGCCCAGGCTTCTACATCCAGAGACTTCCTGAGCCATGAAGATGGTGAAAGGTTTAGAGGGGAAACTGTATGAGGAGCGGCTGAAGTCTGTTCAGCCTAGAGAAGAGGAGACTGAGGGGAGACCTCATCACGGTCTACAGCTTCCTCACAAGGGAAGGAGGAGGGGCAGGTACTGATCTCTTCTCCCTGACGACCAATGATAGGACCCGAGGGAACGGCAGGAAGATATGCCAGGGGAGGTTTAGGTTGGACATTAGGAAAAGGTTCTTCACCCAAAGGGTAGTGGAGCATTGGAACAAGCTCCCCCAGGAGGTAGTCACAGCACCAAGCCTGACAATATTCAAGAAGCATTTGGACAACGCCCTCAGACATAGGGTGTGAATTTTGGGGTTGTCCTATGCAGGGACAGGAGTTGGATTCGATGATCCTTGTGGGTCCCTTCCAACCCAGGACATTCTATGATTCTATGATTCCTTGGGATGCTTAGAAAAGACTATGCCCACTTCTCCACCCTGACTGTGGGTTCCTCATCTCCCACCACAATGTCACTTTTACTGGCCCCTCCTCTGATCCTCACTCACAAGGCCTCACCAGAGTTTTCATTGGCCCCACAGAGGATCCCCATACATCCAAGTAGCTTCTTCACTTTGAGAGAAACCCCACTCCTGATCCTTTCATCCTGTCTGTCCTAAAAAGCCTGTACCCTTCCATTGCAGCACGCCAAGCTGCGTGACTTGTTCTACCACGCCTTGGCAGTTACTCCATCAATGTCAAAAAGCACAGGCTCCAGCTTGTCCTGGCTATGCCCCTGGCTGGGGGCATCGGTGCACCTTTGGGCTGTAGCACCTCAGGTGCAGCATCAGGCCAAGCTCTGACTTGTCTTAGGGAAACCTGGTACCAAGCCTCCAAGACCACATGTGTGCATCAGAGCAGAGACATGCCAGAGTGGAGAGCAGATGGAAAAATAAAGCTGAAACTGGATGCCAAGAGAGTGAGCAAACCCTGCTGTTGCAGGGACAGAGAGAAACAGGGCTGGGAAATGCAACCCTGGAAAGAAACGGGTTTACTTCAGTGGTGTCTCTGCTGCCCCTGAGGGCCTTCAGTGGACGTGAAATTGATCTCTGTGAATGACAAGGTGCTGCTGACAGGCCCACTGTGAAAACTGTTGGTCTGTTCCTTGGCTGTATCATCAAGGGGGTGAGTAAAGGTTGATGCAGAGCAAAACCAGCAGCCTGAGAATGTAGGCACCCAAGTGGAGAGCCCAGTGTGATGTGCCTTGTGCTCCTGGACTGCCCTACATCTGCTGGATAGAGAAGGGACAGACCTTGCCACACTGCAGTGGTGGCTGTCACTGGCTTGCACAAAGGCTCCGAACCTGTCTGCAGTGCTGTCCAGAATGTGATTGGGCAACGTGGGGATGAAAACCATCATTATAGTCAATGGAGATCTAGTCAAGCCAGCTGATGGAAAAGACAGAGAAACGTAGCTCTCCCTGTGATACAGGACAGTATTTGGTCAGATGGCAGCACAGGCTGCCAAGGAAATAGTAAATAGGGACAGGTGCAGCTGTGTTGCACATGCCTCGGACAACCTCTGGTACCTCAAACATCACCAGCTATTTCACCTGAACAGCCAACTCCTGACCTACATCTTCAGCAATTACCATGGGAGCTGAGACAAGGAACTCACATGCAGGTGCCTATTTAACCCTATTGCCTGAACTGAGGCAAGAGGAATCCCACGTCCTGTGGGTTTGTGACAGGCAAGGGAGGGAGCTCAGTCCCCTTCCAGCGCTAACAATAGAAACGCAGGATGAGATGCCTCGATTGACTCAGCTGAATCCCTTCCCTCAGCAGGAGTAAAGAAGATCCCTGCCTGTCTTTGTCTGGGTGTCCTGCCTAATAATAAGACAACAAAGGTGATTTTTAGACCTAACTCTGCCTCAGATAGGAGAAATGACACTGCAGGAAAGAAGTGTCTCTCCCCAGCTGAGGGAGGGAATATTCAGCTTGTTTCACAGTAGGTTGCCCTGGAGCCCCAGGGACACCTGCAGGGAGCCCAGAGCGTTGAGACAAAGTGCTGCCTTGGGGTGGTCCTCTGTTGCTCAGGTGGCCCAGGCTCCTGGGATGCAGGGAGCTCATGGCAAGTGGGCAGCAGTGCTGAGAGACAGCTCTGCCCAGGAGTGGCTCCTCTGCAAAGTGCAGCAGGGCTGAGGGCACTGCCAGCAGGCACCAAGAGGAGATGAGTGAGGCGGAGAGAGGTTCAAGGCAGTCTGGGGTGGGAGGACAGAGCTGAGCTTGTTCCCAGAGAAATCTTCACAGCATTTGACACGGTAAGTCTCTGGCAGCAGGGCAATGCCGATGAGTATCCTGGACAGGTCTTCCAGAGCTGGCACATCCCATGACTGCTAGGACCTGTCAGGATGTCTGTCTTGGCTTCCCTGGTGTGAAGAAGGAGGACGTACTCCAGGGCAGGGCTTCCCTGCTGCATGGTCAGAAGGACAGGGCATCATGGCTGCCTTCTCCTGGGGATGGCTGCAGGGCTGTCAAGCCAGTTGTGCAGCCAGGGTGCCCAGGTCTGTCGTTCAGAGGAGGGTCCCTGCATCCCAGGGAGCTGTGTGCCAGGGCAGGGACTCTGCCGCCTGCCAGGGTCAGCACTCAGCCTGCCCAGGGAGCTCCCCATGTTGCTGTGGGGGGAAGCTCTGTGTGGAAGGAGCGACTCCTGGCAGGGCAGGCAGGGTCCTGCTGTTGAGAGGGTGCTGCATGGACCAGGGCTGCTCACAGCTCCAGGTTCCCCCACGGCTTTTCCAAGGGGACTTTTCAAGAGGAAGGTCAAAATGGGGATTTCATTAAATGGAAGGAGTCAGTGCTTTGAATTTTCTCCTCTTGGGTGGGTGGGTGGGCAGTAGGAGATGGAAATTTATGTCTCCACTCTGGAGAAGACACTCAGACCCCAGTTCTAATGAGGACTTCCCTGAGTTTCTCCTGAGCCCCTGCACATACAGAGATGCCCCTGGGCAGTGCCTTGCTGCCAGGAGGTGTCTGCGGGGCAGAGAGGAGAACATGGCGAGTGGGATGGGGTCTGTGAGCACAGACAGGGAGGACACATGGGGACAGAGAAGCAGCTCCCAGCAGAGCCAGCTCCAGGCAGCAGAGCCATGGGCAGGGAGGGAGAGGGAGCTGCTGTCAGAAATGTTGTGGGAGGGGGGATTTGGGCACTTCCCTGACCTCTGCTGTGCACAAACACTTTCCCGGAGCAATCCCCTGGTTTCCTCTCCCATCCAGCACAGCCTCTGCCCCAGGAGCTGAGTCTTCTTCTTGGCAGCCTGACCCCCAATAGGGAGAAAGGCCTGAGGGCCTGTCTGTCCCTGTCCGTCCTCTCTTGGCAGGCGCATTGGGGCATTTCCCTGTGTTTCCTCTCCTGTCCTTGCTGCCTTTGTCCCCGCCTTATCTGGGGGCTCTGGGCACTGCAACGTGTGGGGCTGGCGATGAGCTGACCCTCACTTCAGGACACCCATCTTTAGGATTTTCAACTGTTTCCCAGGGGGTCCTGCTGGGCTGCAGGCTGCCTCCCACAAGGGCACAGCTCTCTCCTGGCATCTCTGATGGCCCCAGAGAGGATCTCCATGGAGAAGAAAATTTGGCGCTAAGGCCATGGCAATGCTGCTCATTATCTCTGTGTGGGCAGCTGCAATGAGCCCCGCATGTCCCTGGCTGGGAGGGGGTAGCTGAGATCCTCCTCTGGTACGATGAGATGGCAGGGAGGGGTTTGGAAATCTGCACTTGGAAACTGGATTCCTCTGCTCTCAGCAGTGTCCAGTTTCCTCTCAGGGGAACATGGGGGTGTGATCATGCTCCAGCTCAAAGAGCTGCAAGGAAAGGGCAGCTGAGACCAGTGCTTATGGACGGACCAGCTCTCCATCCCCTGCACTGAGGGACAGGCCCTTTGCCTGTCAGCACCCACAAGGTTTCACCTGGAGTGCAACAGGAATGCCAAAGCTTTCTGCCTAAAAACACTCCTCAGTTGCGGTGAGGCAACTAGAACAAAATACACAAACCAAAATCCCCACAGCTCTGCTCTGCTGTCGAGTGAAATGGGAGCAACAATGCTGAAAAGCTCACTGGCATCAAAAGTGGATTTAATCTGAGATCACCCTGTGTTCCTGTTTACCGGTTGCTGTAGGGCAGGAGTGACACTTCAAGAGTCCACAGCAGAGCTCCCTGCTCCCAGTGGCACCCTCTGCCAACACCATGCAGAGCTCATAAAAGCAACATGACAAAGGTCTACCTGAAAGGGGCAAGGAAGCCTGGGGGGTTTCCATGAGAACTGGAGTAGGTTTTGCTCAAAGAACTCTGCCTTAACTTCTCACTGCATTTTGCTCCTTGGACAGGTTCCCATGCCCAGAAGCAGCAAATGTCCAACGCCAGCTCCATCACCTACTTCCTCCTCCTGGCATTTGCAGATATGCGGGAGCTGCAGCTCATGTGCTTCTGGCTCTTCCTGGGCATCTACCTGGCTGCCCTCCTGGGCAATGGCCTCATCATCACCACCGTGGCCTGCAACCACCATCTCCATACCCCCATGTACTTCTTCCTCCTCAACCTGTCCCTCCTCGACCTGGTCTCCATCTCCATCATTCTCCCCAAAGCCATGGCCAATTCCCTGTGGGACACCAGGGCCATCTCCTACCTGGGATGTGCTGCACAGGTTTTTCTGTTTGTCTTTTTCATTTCAGCAGAGTATTTTCTCCTCACTGTCATGGCCTATGACCGCTATGTTGCCATCTGCAAACCCCTGCACTACGGAACCCTTTTGAGCAGCAGAGCTTGTGTCCACATGGCAGCAGCTGCCTGGGGCACTGGGTTTCTCAGTGCTGTGCTGCACACTGCCAATACATTCTCACTGCCACTCTGCCAAGGCAACGTCCTGAACCAGTTCTTCTGTGAAATCCCCCAGATCCTCAAGCTCTCCTGCTCCGACTCCTACCTCAGGGAAGTTGGGCTTATTGTGGTTAGTCTCTTAGCAGCATTTGCATGTTTTGTTTTCATTGTGGTGTCCTATGTGCAGATCTTCAGGGCCGTGCTGAGGATCCCCTCTGAGCAGGGACGGCACAAAGCCTTTTCCATGTGCCTCCCTCACCTGGCCGTGGTCTCGCTTTTTCTAAGCACTGCCATGTTTGCCTACCTGAAGCCCCTCTCTATCTCCTCCCTATCCCTTGATCTGGTGATGGCAGTGCTGTACTCAGTGGTGCCTCCAGCAGTGAATCCCCTCATCTACAGCATGAGGAACAAGGAGCTCAAGGATGCAGTTTGGAAACTGATGACTGGATGTTTTTCTGAAGCAGTAAACTGTCCATTTTCTTATGCATATCACTCATAGTGTAGCTCATTACAGGCTCAGCCTGTCTTCTAGAGGTTTTGGTGGTGGAGGTTTTTTTGCTCTGTTTTACATGTGATAATGTTGTGCACAAAGAAATGTCATTCTTCATACCATTTCTAATTCCTTATCTACCTTTCTAGTGTTACCCAGAGAGTGTTGAAAAGACTGTTGAAATAAGAGCCATGTTCTCTGTGCAATAAAAAAAAAAAAAAAAAAAAGCCTGCAGTGACTTCTTTATCTGAGATCCTTTTTCTGAGACTTCTTCTGGTGCCGCAGTGGCAGTGCCTGTGTGCAGAGGTGGAGGGGAAAAGAGTCCTGGGCACAGCAGCACTGCCAGGGAGCACCAGGACTTGGTCTTTCTGGAGCCGTTCTCTTTTAAATTCCACACTCTCTCTCTGAGCCCCTGCATTGCTGTAAGGAAGGATTGCTCTTGCAGCTTGGTCACAGGCCTTTTGTGTGGCAGTCCTGTGATTGCATGCAGTGACAGGCAAGGGGACTTCTTTGGCAGAGCTAACCTAAGTCATTTGATATGGTCCCCGACAACATTCTTACTGCTGCATTGGAGAGGTGTGGGTTTGATGGATGGACTGTTAGATGCATAAGGAAATGGCTAGATGACCGCATGCAAATAGTTACAGTCAATGGCTCAATGCCCAAGTCGAAAACAATAACGAGGGGTGTCCCTCAAGGGTCCGTACTGGGACCAGTACTATTTAGTATCTTCATCAATGACAGAGAGAGTGGGATTGAGTGCACCCTCAGCAAGTTTGCAGAGGGCACCAAGCTGAGTGGGACAGCTGATTCACTTGAGGGGAGGGATGCCATCCAGAGGGACCTGGACAGGCTTGAGTAGGAGGTCCATCCAAACCTCATGAAGTTCAACAAGGCCAAGTGCAAGGCCACTCACCTGGGTCAGGACAATCCCTGCTGTCAGTAAGGCCTGGGAGGTGAATGGATTGAGAGCAGCCCTGCAGAGAAAGACTTTGGGATATTGGTGGGTGAAAAGTTGGACACGGGCCGGTAATGTGCTCTTGCAGCCCAGAAAGCCAGCCGTATGCTGGGCAGCCTAAATAAAAGCATGGCCAGCAGGTTGAGGGAGGTGATTCTCCCCCTCTACTCTACTCTTCTGAGACCCCACCTGGAGAACTGCGTCCAGCTCTGTATTCCCAAGGACAAGACAGACATGGACCTGTTGGAGCGGGTCCAGAGGAGAGCCTGTCACGTCCCACCTGGGGAGGAGGGGGGAGGAGTGACAAAGATTCGCAAATCCTCTCGGTGTGGATTAAGGTGGGCCAACACTCAAGGTCCGTACACAAACACCAGCTTTAATAGAAAGCTTCTATAGAGACAAATATTGAGTACAAATATTCGATACCCGCCAACCCTCACAGTTATATTCACCCCAGCTATGCAGTTTTACAGAAAATCAAGGTAGGCTATGCAGTACTTGACTTCAATTTAACAACTTTAACAACTTAATCGCCTTAGGAAAAGTGAAAAAGAGAGAGAGAGAGAGAGAGAGAGAGAAAAGAATCACCAGTCCTGGATCCAGCGTTGGTCCTGCCAACAAGGGTATTCGGTGAGGGAACGAAAAGAGTGAGGAGAAGTGAAGGTTCTTATAGAGATGTTGATTCTGCGCAGGATGCTCGGTGATAATAATTCCACAAATCGCGCACGCACGAGCACGAGCACGAACGTAAACACGAGTACCGGTACACACACGAGCACACACACACACACAAACTGTAGCACATTTATCGGGCTACATTATTAGTATAAACCCGCCTAAATTTACACTTATTGGTTAGTGATTAACATTTCGTATACTATTGGTTTACTGTATTTAAATTAGCCTCGCTTGCTATGTAAATTAGCACGCATGCTCCTTTCAGGTGTGGGGGGGCAAGTCTTTTCGGTCCTGAATTGAGTCGGTGGTCGTGATCTCCCCTCGCCACATTTACCTTTCACCTACTTTCTGCAGTTTTATCTTCTTTGGCCACTGTCCAGTCTTTGGTGCCAAGATGTTCACTTTTGTCGGCTTGTTAGCTCTTCTTCAAGGTTAGAGCTGTTAGTTTTCCACAGTTTGTTATCTTTTTAGCTCCCTCCCAAATTCCTTTCCCAAGGCACAAATGGTTAGTAGTTTTGCTAATTGGAAGATTACATCAGCGACATCATCAAGTCCAGCCGTTAACCTAACACTGCCAAGTCCACCACTAAACCATGTCCCTAAGCCATGTCCAGGGATGGAGACTCAACCACTTCCCTGGGCAGCCTGTGCCAGTGCCTGACTACCGTTCCGGTGAAGAAGTTCTTCCGAATATCCAAACTAAACGTCCCCTGGCTCAACTTGAGGTCATTTCCTCTCGTCCTATCACTTGTTACGTGGGAGAAGAGACCGATCCCCACCTCTCCACAACCTCCTTTCAGGTAGTTGTAGAGAGCAATAAGGTCTCCCCTCAGCCTCCTCTTCTCCAGACTAAACAACCCCAGTTCCCTCAGCCATTCCTCATAAGACTTGTGCTCTAGACCCTTCACCAACTTTGTTGCCCTTCTTTGGACATGCTCTAGTACCTCTATGTCCTTCTTTTTGTGAGGCGCCCAAAACTGAACACAGTACTTGAGGTGTGGCCTCACCAGTGCTGAGTACAGGGGAATGATCACTTCCCTGGTCCTGCTGGCCACACTATTCCTGATACAAGCCAGGGTGCTAGTGGCCTTCTTGGCCAGCTGGGCACACTGCTGGCTCATCTGCAGCCAGCTGTCGACCAACACCCCCAGGTCCTTTTCTGCTAGGCAGCTCTCCAGCCACTCTTCCCCCAGCCTGTAGCATTGCATGGGGGCTGTTGTGACCCAAGTGCAGGACTTGGCACTGAGCCTTGATAAACCTCATACAGTTGGCCTCGGCCGAATGATCCAGCCTGTCCAGATCCCTTTGTAGTCCCTTCCTACCCTCCAGCAGATCAACACTCCTGCCCAACTTGGTGTCATTTTCAAACTTACTGAGGGTGCACTCAATCCCCTCATCCAGGTCGTTGATAAAGATATTGAACAGAACTTGTCCCAGTACTGAGCCCTGGGGAACACCACTTAAGACCAGCCGCCAACTGGATTTGACTCCATTCACCACAACTCTTTGGGCCTGGTCATCCAGCCAGTTTTTCACCCAGAGAAGAGTATGCATGTCCAAGCCATGAGAAGCCTTTTTTGTTTGTTTGTTTGTTTTGTTCTCTGTGCATTGAAAAAAAATGAAGGACCCTGAAGTGACTTCTTTATCTGAGATCCTTTTTCTGAGACTTCTTCTGGTGCCGCAGTGGCAGTGCCTCTGTGCAGAGGTGGAGGGGAAAAGAGTTCTGGCACAGCAGCACTGCCAGGGAGCACCAGGACTTGGTCTTTCTGGAGCCGTTCTCTTTTAAATTCCACACTCTCTCTGAGCCCCTGCATTGCTGTAAGGAAGGATTGCTCTTGCAGCTTGGTCACAGGCCTTTTGTGTGGCAGTCCTGTGATTGCATGCAGTGACAGGCAATGGGCACTTCTTTGGCAGAGCTGACCTCCATAATCGAGCTTCCACCATACAAGGGGATCTCCTGATGGCAGTGCCTGAAAGCTCAGGTTTTCTTCCAAAGTTTCTCTCAAGAACAAGCCCAGGAAAGTGCCCTCAAGAGGAAAACACGATTGAACAGCTAAATGGTTTGAGTATTCAGGGTGGGAGCATGTGGCAGTGTCCTTGCACATGCAGACCTCCTGGGGAGACAGGAAGGACCAGCAGAGCAGGCTCTGGTCTGTGCCCGTGTTCACTGGACACCCCAGGGAAGCTGCCCCAAGGCAACCGCCACAGACCAGCCAATAACAATCACCATTTCCAGCACCGGACTCTCACCCCTGCTCATACAGGTTGTTTATCACTCCATAGTGCGACACGAAATGACTAGTTTGGAAGTCCATGTTTGCGTTGTACAGATGTAAGATCATGGAGCAGATCCTCCTGGAAGACATGTCAAAGCATATGGAAGAGAGGGAGGTGATTAGAGACATGCAACATGGCTTCACAAAAGGCAAATTGGGCCTGACTAATCTCGTGTCCTTCTGCCATGGAGTAACTGCCTCCGTGGAGAAGGGAAGAGCTATGGATGTCATCTACCTAGACTTCTCTAGGTCCTTTGATATGGTCCCCCACAACATTCTTGCTGCTACATTGGAGAGGTATGGGTTTGATGGATGGACTGTTAGATGGATAAGGAAATGGCTAGATGACCGCATGCAAATAGTTACAGTCAATGGCTGATGCCCAAGTGGAAACCAATAACGGTCCCTCAAGGGTCCGTACTGAGACTAAAGACATGGTGCGCATGGCACAGATGAACCTGAGCGAGCACAAATGTCATCAGCTATTCTTGGGATTGCTGTGAAGGCCTGGAAGATTACATCAGCGACCAGTCAAACCAAGAGGAGCGATACCAGGACTGTCCCCCAGGCAGTAGGTGGGGGGGGGATAAGACGCTTCACAGACCATGGGGAATGGGGCCGAGGCAAGGCCGCCCTGTCTCCACAGGACTCCCTCCCTCACCCTCACTCCAGGGTACTGTCCGGTCCTGGGTCCTAGCGACCGTCGCTCTGCATTGTGGTTTTAGCACCAGGCTGTTTGAGACATCTTGTTCTTTTACATTAGCAGTTCTCTACAGAGCCACGAAAACAATCTGAGGGCTGAAACACCTCTCCTATGAACAGAGTCTGAGAGAGTTGGGGTTGTTCAGCCTGGAGAAGAGAAGGGTTCGGGAAGACCTCCTTGTGGCCTTTCGATATATAAAAGGGGCCTATAGGAAAAATGGAGAGAGAATTTATATGAAGGCCTGTAGTGACAGGCCACGGGGCAATGGTTTTAAACTGAAGTATGTTAGATTTAGATTGGACATGGGGAAGAAATGTATTTATGATGACAGTGGTGAGACATTGAAAGAGGTTGTCCAGAGAGGTTGTGGCTGCCCCATCCCTGGAAGTGTTCAAAGTCAGGCTGGATGAGGCTTTGAGCTATCTGATCTAGTGGAAGATGTCTCTGCCCATGGGAATGGGGGTTGGACGAGATGATCTTTAAAGGTGCCTTCTAACGCAAACCGTTCTATGATTCTATGAGATGAGACTAAAGACATGGTGTGCGTGGCACAGATGAACCTGAGAGAGCACAAATGTCATCAGCTATTCTTGGGATTGCTGTGAAGGCCTGTGGGAAAGACAGTGTCTTGAGGTCACTTCACATTGAGAGGAATGTCCCCTGGAAACCACCTGAATGCAGCACTGGGATGCACTTCCTTGGCCCAAGGTTCCTGTGTCCATTCCTCATGCCCTGGGGCATCTCTAAGGCGTGCAAAGCAGGGTGATACACTGCAGCGCTTAGGTGCGAATAGGGAATGTCCGCAACACTCCTCTCTCTCATGACCTGCCCTGTGACTGGTGTTGGGAACACCCTCATCATTGTGCTGGTGGTGGACAGCTTGAAGACTTGCTATAGCTCCACCACCATGCCCCTGACCTGACCACACTGCTGACCGGACTGGACACACCACCACCTCTGCTGACAGCGGTGTTAGTAGTACTTGCTGCACCTTTTGCATGTACTGAGTGTTTCCTGCTGGTGGCCACATCCTACGATCAGTACTGGGCTGTGTGCCACCTGCTTCTCTCTGCAAGACTCATGACCTGGAAGGTCTCTTTTGGGAAGGCAGCTACACCTTGGCTAGGGGGGTTTCTCTCATCTACAATAGTCACTTCATTCTTGTCCCAGATGCAGGTCTGTGGCCCCAGTGCAGTGCACCACTTCCTCTGTGATTTCACTGGAGCTCTCCTGCAGTGACACCATGACATTTACACTCTTTGCTCTCATAACCTGATTTTTAGATCTAGGCTTCCCCTTTCTCTTCACAGGGGCATCCTGTGCGTGCATCAGAGCTGCCACCCTGGGGCAGCTCTCCCACCCAGCATGGACAGGTGGGAGGCCTTCTCCACCTGCTGCTCTCACCTCACTCGTGAAACTGTTTTCTACAGCATCCTCATCCTTGTCTGTGAGATGCCCAGAAAAGCCCTCCTGAGACAGTTGGACAAAGCCCTTTTGCTACACCATCCTCAGGCCCCTGCTCAATCCCCTCATCTGCAGCCCGAGGATCAGAAAGTTTGGAGGGGAGTGGGACACGGAGAGAAGTGCTCAGAAAAGCTGTGGGCTGCACGAAGAGTCAATTGGAGTTGTGGGCCTGCTGGGAGCAATGACTTCTGGTTCTCTTCTGAACAGGCCCAGAAAACCCAGGCAGGTGTGTGCTGTGTCCTGGGCACTCTCGTGGAAGTGTGAGATGTGGAGAAGGTTTCTGGTGCAGAGAGGTGCAAGTGGGGCTGGCTGGTTTCATTGTGAGACCTCTGTAAAACGCCTTGTAAAGGCAAGAGGCATCAGAGAGGTTGCATAGCTGGACTTTAGCAAGGCCTTAACATGGCCTCCCATAGTCTCCTTCTAGCCAGATTGGTGATATCTGGACTAAAGAAGTAGACGATGAGGTGGACGGGAGGATGACTGCACGATCCGTCTCAGATGTCACCACTGGCACAGATTCCTCCTTGCAGCCAGTCATTATCAGCACCTCTCTGTTACCAGCACTTGGGCCAACACTGTTGAACATCTTTATTATCTCCCTGTATGATGGGATGGAGCTCACCTTCAGCTCCCTTGGCAAGCTGAGAGGAGCTCTGGAGCTACCTCATCTAGTTCACCTTGCCTCGAGCAGGAGTGTTGGGAAAGATGACATTCAAATATCTTCCAACCTGAGTTATTCTACAATTCAATCAGTCTTCCGCTTGGAGAGCTTTTTGACGACAGAATAAGCAGAGGAAGGAGAAAAGACAAAGATGCAGAAGCAGAGACATAGAGGGTTCCAACAGAAATAGAGTAGTTCTTCTGAGCAATGTTTCTCCATGTGAATGATTGGTAAGAAAATTTATTTTGATAAGTGGCTGCATAAAACTATCCGCACACAGCAAGGGAGCATAATCAGCTTGCCAGTACGTGCCCTTCCTGCTGTTAATAAAAATGGATGAAAAAAATATTGAAAATTCATAAAAAGTCAGCCATGCTGGAAATGAAGACTTTCTCAGCTATTACACTGAGTTCTTTTCTGCAGAGGTTTCAACTTTTTCCTAAAAAATCACATTCAGGACTCGATTAAGTTGTCCACAAAGAGGTGGCCACTGCCCTATGTAGCTGAAGGACCCATATGGAAAATGTGTCACAGGACATATGGGAGCCCTTCTGCAGCATGAGCTGGTAGGCAGGCAGGGTACCTCGGGGTGGTGGAAGACATCACCTGCCTTCCAGGCTGCTGGGTAGGCTGTGAAGAGGCCTCTCCAGCACAGCAGCACACTGTGTCCCTTTGGATGCTGGCTGTGAGGTCATTTCTGACCAGGCAGCAGTGGGGAGAGAGATACTCTGAGGTCTTGAAAGCCATCACAATGCTCCCCCCAACAAGATGAAAGATGTGGGGAGGTCAGGGGTAGCTGGGACAAGATTTGGTGGAGGGAAGAGAGGTTTGGCCAATAGAGATGAAAGATTTTGAAGAGGAAAGATGTGTTTGCATAATTTTGATGACACCGTGATACTAAGAAAACATTCATGTTAGGCATCTACCCTATTTCTAACCAGTAACCTTAAGCCCTAACCCTACCCCTACATGGCACCCTTCCCCCTGACAGGAATCCCCTACTCCAATCCCTAACCTCAAACCTTACCTCTAAACCAAAGCCCCAAACCATAAACGCTTACTCTCATCCTATTACTCACTCTAATTCCTAGCCTTTATCCCAAACACTAAAATGCTAGCCTTGACCCTAACCCTCACAACAGCCCTACACAAAACCCTAATCCACAAAGTGAGCCCATGCCCTGACACTAACTAGACACCCTCCCCCTGAGCCCAACAGGACTGAGGTCTTTGTCCTCTTGACTATGGCAGCAGCCTCTGCCACTGACGCCTGCTGCAAAACTTCATTTTGAGGCTCTGGACTTTGTTTCTTCCTCATCCCTGCTTGGGGGGGCCGGGAGGTGTTGCACAGTTTTTCTGCACTTGGCATTGCTCATCCTCACATCCCACTGCCCCAGGAAGAGCCCTGAGCCAGACGTGAGGGACAGGATCTGCCTTCCCAGGGCCTGCAGGTTAGGACTTGGCCTTGGTGCTTCATCAGACAAACCAAGGGTTTTCTCAGCATTACAGCCCCCTGCACAGTGCCTTTGCCTACCTGCAATCACAGCCTCCAGTTAGCTGCTCTAACGAGCCCTTGGGGAGGCTTTGTCAGTAATGGCCCTCAGGGGGGCCAATCAATGCTTCAAGGTTTTGCTTCTGCCTTTGACTTCTTGAGAGGTTTGTTCAGTCTCCTCTCAGTATCTGAGGTTCACAGACACAGGGCCAACTACAGCATGGGGGCTCATTAAAATACAGAAAGCCCTAACGAGCTATTTCTCTTCCTGTAATTTTCTTCAACTCTTCAAGACTTGTCCAGCTAATTGTAGAGTCATTTCACAGTGTAGTTAAGGAGGAAGATTTCCAAGTGCACTTAATCAAAATCCTTTTTTTAAAGGTTATATTTTATTCATTTCAGTTGAGAGCAGAGGTGATGGCAGCATTCTCCAATTGATATGGCTGCAGAGGGTCTCCTTGGGAGGTCTGGACAGCTAGGAAAAGCAGTCCCTTGAGGTCTGGCACTGTAGTGACAACCTTGCCCCTTGCTTCCTCCCTTCCTCAACCTCACCATTTCTCTCATTGGCCACCTGGGATTTACATCAGTTTCCTGACATCAGGCTTCACTGACCTCTGGGAGCTGAATGTTACAGCTCCATTGCACCATCTCCCACCTGATCTCCTTAGACAACTGGCTGCACACAGGCACAGAAGGATCCTTCCTGTTGGCAAGCAAAGAAAATTAAACTTGATAAAGTTTCATAAACAATAAAATACACTCCTCGAGCATATGCTACTCTACAAGCTACCTCTAATGAGGTTGCCTTTCTACAAGGGATAATCTTATGAGAAATGTTTTAGATACATAGCTACAGAAAGGTAGAGATAAACATAATTAAAGAATTGGCTAAACAGACACTTGTCCTACTGAAGGACAGGCAAGCTTTTAGTCCCTGAAGCTCAAAGCAGCAGCACAGGTGAGAAGGATCTGAATGAACAAAGAGTAAGGGCAGGAGAAAACTGCAGAATACTGGAAAAGGGCTGTTGTCTGCACAACCTGCTGAAAAGATGACTTTAGAAATGCTCATCGTACCCGGACAGGTGAAAATACAGGAAAGATTAGAGAAATTAAATACAGAACACCATCCAGCATTTATCCGCTTGATCCAGTGCGACCTGGCAGCAAAAGTGGCCAGCAGTGTCCTGAAGTGCATAAAGGGAACCCTCGCCAAAAGTGCGAGGGAAGAGATTGTCTCCCCCTGCTCGTCACTCGTTAGGCCACCTGTAAGCAACTGCGTCCATTTTGGGGCCCCCATTTCAAGTGGACTGGGTCTGGCTGGGATGGGGTTAGCTTCCTTCAGAGCAGCCCATATGGTGCTATGTTTTGCATTTGTGCCTAAACCAGCGTTGATAACACACCCGTGTTTTGGCTGTTACCGAACCGTGTTTTCACAGTGTCAAAGCCTTCTCTGGTTTAACCCGAGAGGCAGCTAAACCCCGCACAGCCGTTCGCTCACTCCCTCGCAGTGGGATGGGGGAGAGAATCGAAAACAAAAGGTAAAACTCATGGGTTGAGATAAAGGCAATTTAATGGGACAGAAAAGAAAGGGAAAAGAATAACAATGATAAAAGAATATACAAAAGAAGTGATGCTGTCCAATGCCCAGCCAGTTCCTGAGCAGCGGACCCTCAGCCAGCTTTTCCGCCAGCTTTATATGCTGAGCATGACATCACATGGTACAGAATATCCCTTTGGTCAGCTGGGGTCAGCTGTCCCAGCTGTGTCCTCTCCCAACTTCTTGTGCATCCCCAGTGTACTTGCTGGTGGGGCAGTGTGAGAAGCAGGAAAGGCCTTGACTCAGTGTAAGCACTGCTCAGCAGTAATGAAAACAACCCTGTGTCATCAACATTACTCTCATCCTAAATCCAAAACACAGTACGATACCAGCTACTAGAAAGAAAATTAACTCTATCCCAGCTGAAATCAGGACAATATTCATCCCTTATTCTATACCATCTATGCCATGCCCAGGTCTCACACTTTCCAATACATCCCAATTAATTACCACCATCTTTCCTGTATTTTGATATAGACACACAGGTATCATCCCCTCAGTCTATGGGCCATCCCTCTAAAATGTCCGTTGAGTTCATTCAGTCCATGACTTTAGACTCCACCTGTCATAACAGTCCTTCAGGGCAGGAGAGATGATGGGTGGTGTTGGATTGTTGCATGCTGAAGCCAGTTCTGGTTCCATCACCACTGCACTTCTCCGGTTCTGTCATCACTGCACTTTGCTTGGTCTCATCAAAATTCATTCTTCACTAATCTGGGTGATTCTTACTGTAATAGCCTTGATATGGCATATAGCAACCACAGCAGTGATGACATACAGTATTATGTAGCAATTAACGTCATCCAATTCAAACCGTTGGCTATTCTCACCCAAAATCAAATCCCCTGGAGCTACACACTGGACTGCCCCATCCTCCTGCATCACCCACCAAGTGCACCCAGGTCCTTGAGTAAAAGCAATCCCATGAATGGGTTTGCCTTTGCCCGAGGCAGGAATAACCCAGACTTTCTTCCCCAGCATAATTTTTATGTGGACTAGAGGGACTTTATCCCCCTCTACAGTAGGTAAAAGGTTTGATTGGGCAGGGCCAACTCAATCGGCAGATCCCCTAGTGTTGACTAACCGGGTGGCCTTTGCTAAATGTGTGTCCCAATGTTTGAACGTCCCAGCACCCATTGCTCTCGGTGTAGTCTTTAACACTCCATTGTACTGTTTGATTTTCCCGGAGGCTGGTGCATGATAGGGGATGTGATATATCCACTCAATGCCATGCTCTTGGGCCCAGGTGTCTGTGAGGTTGTTTCGGAAATGAGTCCCGTTGTCTGACTCCATTCTTTCTGGGGTGCCATGTCGCCATAGGACTTGCTTTTCAAGGCCCACGATAGTGTTCCGGGCAGTGGCATGGGGCACAGGATATGTCTCCAGCCATCCGGTGGTTGCTTCCATCATTGTAAGCACATGGCACTTGCCTTGGCGGGTTTGTGGGAGTGTGATATAATCAATCTGCCAGGCCTCCCCATATTTATATTTCAGCCATCGTCCTCCATCCCAGAGAGGCTTGAAGTGCTCGGCTTGCTTGATTGCAGCGCATGTTTCACATCCATGGATAACCTGTGCAATAGCGTCCATGGTCAAGTTCACCCCTCGATGACGGGCCCATCTATATGTTGCATCTCTTCCTTCATGGCCTGAGGTGTCATGGGCCCACCCAGCTAGAAGTAATTCACCCTTCTGTTGCCAGTCCAGATCCACCTGAGCCACTTCAATCTTAGCAGCCTGATCCACCTGCTGGTTGTTTTGATGTTCTTCAGTGGCCAAAATCTTGGCTACATGAGCATCTATGTGACGTACTTTTACAGCCAGGTTTTCTACCCAGGCAGCAATATCTTGCCAAAATGTGGCAGCCCAGATGGGTTCGCCTCTCTGCTATTAGTTACTCTGCTTCCATTGCTGTAACCACCCCCACAGGCCATTTGCCACCATCCACGAGTCACTATAGAGATCAAGTACCAGCCATTTTTCTCCTTCAGCAATATCTAAAGCCAGCTGGATGGCTTTCACCTCTGCAGACTGACTCGATTCACCTTTTCATAGAATCATAGAGTCATAGAATCCTGGAATGCTTTGGGTTGGAAGTGACCTTTAAAGGTCATCTAGTGCAACTCCGCTGCAAGGAGCAGGGACATCTTCAACTAGATCAGGTTGCTCAGAGCCCTGTCCAACCTAACCTTGAATGTTTCCAGAGATGGGGCATCTACCGCCTCTCTGGGCAACCTGTTCCAGTGTCTCACCATGCTCATTGTTAAAAATTTCTTCCTTACAGCGTTGTCCAAATGCTTCTTGAATGTTGTCAGGCTTGGCACCGTGACTACCTCCTGGGGGAGCTTCTTCCAATGCTCCACTACCCTTTGGGTGAAGAACCTTTTCCTAATGTCCAACCTAAACCTCCCCTGGCATATCTTCCTGCCATTCCCTTGGGTTCTATCATTGGTCATCAGGGACAAGTGATCAGCACCTGCCCCTCCTCCTTCCCTTGTGAGGAAGCTGTAGACCGTGATGAGGTCTCCCCTCAGTCTCCTCTTCTCCAGGCTCAACAGACCAAGTGACTTCAGCCACTCCTCATACACTGAACTGAATTGAATTCTCTCAGTGCCAGGAGGCACACAAGGCGCGAACATCGTTCTTCCACTTCGATCGGTCTGCGGCTGCGTGCCGTGCCGCTTCCCAAGAGTTCCAGTCTGCACCATTCCTCTCAACCTCCACCATCCGACGCCAGGTTGTTTTTGGACGACCCCACTTTCTTCTTCCCTCTGGAGTCCACCCAAGGGCCACAGCGCAGTCTTCTGTCTGTTTTTTCCTCAGGACGTGACCGATCCAGTTCCATCTCCTCCTCCTCACTTCATTACTGATTTTCTCCATCCCCGCCATTTCTGATGCTCGTCGTTTCTGCAACTTTTTATTTTTTTCCAGGAGGAGGTAGTTGGCCTCCTGCCCAACCCCCATGACTTGGAGGGCCAGTGGTATTTCTGTCAGGGTGGCCTTCCCTTAGGCTGTGTTGGTTCGCGGCACCTTCTTCAATTTTATCCGGTGCACCCTCCAGAGAGGGATCCCCTCTCCACCACCCAGGGGACGCGCCTTCTAGCCGTGTAGCCCCAGCCGAAGGACTCCTCATACACCTTCCCCTCTAAACCCTTTACCATCTTCGTGGCTCTCCTCTGGACACTCTCCAGTAGCTTTGTATCCTTTTTGTCCTGTGGCACCCAACACTGCACACAGTACTCAAGGTGAGGCCGCACCAGTGCAGAGTAGAGCGGGACAATCACCTCCCTCGCCCGGCTGGCAATGCAGTGCTTGATGCACCCCAGGACACGGTTGGCCCTCCTTGGCTGCCAGGGCACACTGTTGGCTCATGTTCAACTTCCCATTGACCAGAACCCCCAGATCCCTCTCCATGGGGCTGCTCTCCAGCCTCTCGTTCCCCAGTCTGTATGTACATCCAGGGTCGCCATGTCCCAGGTGCAAAATCCAGCACTTGCCCTTGTTAAACCTCATACAGTTGGGGATTGCCCAGCTCTCTAATTTGTCTAGATCCCTCTGCAGGGCCTCTCTGCCCTCAAGAGTGTCAACGGCTCCTCCCAATCTTTTGTCATCAGCAAACTTTGATAACAAACCTTTGAGTCCTGCATCCAAGTCATTTATGAAGATAGTGAAGAGCACTGGCCCCAACATGGATCCCCATGGAACCCCGCTAGTGACTGGTCACCAGCCCGATGTAACTCCATTTACTATAACCCTTTGAGCCCGACCCATCAGCCAATTGCTCACCCGTTGCATTAGGTGTTTATCCAGCTGTATGCTGGACATTTTGTCCAGGAGGCTACTGAGACAGTACTGAAGGCTGTACTGAAGTCCAAAAAGATGACATTGCCTGGCTTCCCTTGGTCAGCTAGGTGGGTAACCTTGTCATGGAAGGAAATCAAGTTTGTCAAGCAGGGCTTTCTCCTCGTGAACCCATGCTGGCTGGGACCAATGACTGCGTTGTCTTTCAGGTGTTTTTCAATAACTCCCAGAAGAATTGTCTCCCTCATTTTGCCAGGCACAGAGGTGAGACTGACAGGCCTGTAGCTACCAGGGTCATCCCTGTTGCCCGTCTTGAAGACTGGGACAACGTTTGCCAGCTTCCAGTCAACTGGGACCTCCCCACATTCCCAAGAGCATTGATAAATCATTAGAGAGGTCTCGCTATGACATCAGCCAGCTCTTTAAGTACCCTCGGATGAATCCCGTCCGGCCCCATTGACTTATCCAGCTGGAGCAGCAAATCCTGCACAAGTTCGGGGTTGGTTGGGAGTTTGTCGTTCTTGCAGTCATGGTTCTCTAGCCCAGAGAACACTTCATCGGTGTTGAAGATGGAGGCAAAGAAAGCATGAAACGTCTCTGCTTTGTCTATGTCCCTGTTTGTGAGGTGACCCTGCTCATCAAGTAATGGGCCAATGTTATTTCCTGCCTGCCTTTTGCTATTTAGATGCTTAAAAAAGCCCTTTTTATTGTCCTTGAGCTTTGAGCTTTGGTACTTTACCTTTAAGTACTGAAAGGCTGCAAGAACATCACTTTTCCTTACATCAGACTTCTCCACTGAAGTCTGCAACTGGGTGTTACAGCTCCATTGTACCATCTCCCACCTGATCTCCTTCGACAACTGGCCGCACACAGGCAGAGAAGGATTTTTCCTATTTGCAAGCAAAGTAAAGCATGATAAAGTTTCAGAAACAATACAATACACTCCTCAAGCATAAGCTACTTACAAGCTACCTGTAATGAAGTTGCCTTTCGACAAGGGATAATCTTATGAGAAATGTTTTACAAAGATAGCTACAGAAAGGTAGAGATAAACATAATTAAAGAATTGGCTAAACAGACACTTGTCCTACTGAAAGACATGAAAGCTTTAACTCCCTGAAACCCAAAGCAGCAGCATAGCTGAAAGGCATCTGAATGAACAATGAGTAAGGGCAGGAGAAAACTGGAGAATAATGGAAAGGGCCTTTGTCTAGACAGTCTACTGGTAAGATGACTTTATTGTATCAGGAAATTGTAAATAAGATGACTTATTTTATCAGGACAGGTGAAAATACATGAACAATTAGAGAAAGTAAATACAGCATATAACAAGCAGAATAGTGGTAATGAAGTTACAGGGGAACACTGATATTTCTGTGGAATATCCCTTTGGAAAGGTCATGGCATTGGTAGAGGTCTCTTGTGAGTGAGGACAAAGCAATGTTGCACCCATCTCTGAAAGAAGCCAAAGGAGCAACCCAGGGAACCCCAGGCTGTACAAGCTCACTTTGGTGAGGAGTAAGCCATCAATATCTCTTGGGTGGTATTTCTGGGATCTTTAAAGAGAAGAATGTGTGCAAAAGCAGTCAGCATGGACTTTCAAAGGGTAAAGCATGCCTCACCAGGCTGACTGCCTTCATGATGAAGTAACTGCATTTGTTCATAAGGGGACAATAGTGGATGCTGTTCACCTCAACTTCAGCAAGATTTGTGACGTGTTCTCCCTCACTATTCTTGTACCCAAGTTAGGACATTATGTCCTGGAAGGGCAGACAAACAGATGGGTGAAACACCAGTTGGATGATCGGGCTGAGAAAGCAGTGGTGAAGGGGTCATACCCTACCTGAAGGCCAGTGGGACATACTGGGGCATCATGGGGCAGCACAGAGAACGTTCTTGGGCCCTGTGCAGTCTAACAGCTGTATCCATGACCCAGAGGAGGCAACTCTCACCATGTTCAGCAAGAACAAATGCCGGATTCTGCACCTCGGATGAAATAATGCCGGGCACAAGTATACACTGGGAGAGGAGTGGCTGGAGAGCAGCCCTGCAGAGAGGGATCTGGGGGTGCTGGCTGGCAGGGGGCTCAACAGGAGTCAGCAGTGTGCCCTGGCAGCCAAGAGGGCAAACCGCACCCTGGGGTGCAGTATAACGAGGGGCTCAAAAGAGGGGATGTTGTGGTTTAACCCCAGTCGGCAACTAAGCACCACCCAGCCGCTTGCTCACCCTCCCTCCCACAGTGGGATGGGGAAGAGAATCAGAAAAAGAAAGTAAAACCCGTGGGTTGAGATAAAGACAGTTTAGTATGACCGCAAAGGAAGGGGAAATAATAATAATAATAATAATAATAGAAATAATAATAATAATAATAATAATAATAATACACAAAACAAGTGATTCACAATCACCACCTGCTGACCGATGCCCAGACCATCCCCGAGCAGCGATCGCTTTCCCCCGGCCAACTCCCTCCAGCTTATATACTGAGCATGACGTCACATGGTATGGAATAGCCCTGTGGCCAGCCTGGGTCAGCTGTCCTGGCTGTGCCCCGTCCCAGCTTCTTGTGCACCTGGCAGAGCATGGGAAGCTGAAAATGACTTGACTAGGATAACCACTGCTTAGCAACAAGTAAACCATCAGTGTGTTATCATCAACATTATTCTCATCCTAAATCCAAACCACAGCACTGTACCAGCTGCTAGGAAGAAAATTAATTCTATCCCAGCTGAAACCAGGACAAGGGATTATCCCGCTGTATTTAGCACTGGTGCAGACTCACTTGGAGTACTGTGTGCAGTTCCTGGCCCCACAACTGAAGAAGGATGTAAGGTACTTGAATGCATCCAGAGGATGGCAACAAAGCTGGTGAAAGGGCTGGAAGAAATGTCCTCTGAGGAGTGGCTGAGGACACTGGGCTTGTCTAGTTTGGAGAAAAGGAGGCGGAGGGGTGACCTCATTGCTCTCTACAGCTTCCTGAGGAGGGGAAGTGGAGAGGGAGGTGTTGATCTCTTCTCTCTTAAATCCAGCGACAGGACGTGGGGAAATGGTTCAAAGCTGCACCAGGGGAGGTTTAGACTGGACATTAGGAAGCATTGCTTTACCAAGAGGGTGGTCAAACACTGGAACAGACTTCCTAGAGAAGTGGTCGATGCCCCATGCGTGTCAGTGTTTAAGAGGCATTTGGACAATGCCCTTAATAACATGATTTATCTTTTGGTCAGACCTGAAGTGGCCAGGTATTTGGACAAGATGATCCTTGTAGGTCCCTTCCAACTGAACTATTCTGTTCTATTCTGTTCTATTCTATTCTATTCTGTTCTGTTCTGTTCTGTTCTACATATATATACCTTTTACAGGGTGGATCCCTCCAGCAGCTGGACTCAGACGCTCAGTCTCCTCAGTAGCTGCACTGGATACCAGCCTCCCCAGGTGCACGCACCTGGACATATGAGCCCCCTGAGGCTGCAGCCCCATTCCAGATGCTGCTACAGACCACCCCAGTCACACACGCACACACACACACACACACACACACAGACTCTTAAGTCCAGTCACTCTGGTCTCTCAGTTGCTGGCACTAATGACATACGGGCTGTCTGACCCCATGGTCCTTCTCCAGTTGCTGCACTCATCCCCCTGCGCTCACGTGTTCACGCAGAAGAGAGATTCCCCCTCACAGGAATGAGCTAGAAATTAAGTTTAATGAGGAGACAGGACAGACTGCACTGGTCGGGGTCCTCCCCTACACTTCCCATAATAAATCCTGTGCAATCCAAAAATGCTCTTCCCCTGCATCCCATAATGTGTCCTACACCCCTAGGCAACAATTCCCTTAGTCCAAATGGTGATCCAGAGAGCTGCTCGCAGTGACTCCTCTTGGTGGGTTTCACACCTGGACAACGGGGCTGATGGCTCTCCCAGGGCAGCCCTGGAAGGAGCTGGGACAAGATGTTCCTTCCTCAGGAGCCCGTCATCTGGGTTCCCACCTGCCACGGTGCCTCTGTGCTCTTCTCGCTTTGTGGAGATGGGCTCTTGATGAGCTGGTGGCTCTCCTGTGACAGGTCTGGGAGCAGCTGGGGCAGGGTGTTAACTGAGTTACTCCTCCTGCCATCGGTAGTGCCTTCTTTGTGTGTGCACATGAGCTTCTTCTCACTTAACCTAACACAACCCAGCAAGAACATGCATCTCCTGAGGCAGCTGTATTTGCAGGTTACATACCTATGCACTGGTATTATTTAGCATATTTAACATAGCAGCTCATTGGAATTGCTGTCCAGAAATGCATCAGGATTACGGGAAAAGCTGTGCTGTTGCACGGGCAATGGCTTTGTTCAGGGCCAGTAGCACAGTCTTGTTTCTAAGACTGGAGATGAATGGATTTAAGAGTGGGTACAGGACAGTGTTCAGCAAAGCCACAATTCTGTTTGTCTCCAAGGAAACATCTCTGGAAGGACGCACATAGAGAGCAATGCAGCTCCCATATGCAATGGCCAAGGTGGTGAGGTGGGAAGAACATGTAGTAAAAGCTTTTTTCCTCCCAGCGGCTGCTGGCAGGTGCAGAATACAGAAAAGGATGCCCATGTAAAATGCCAGAGTTAAACATAAGGAACCCAGTAGGATAAACGATAACAAAACAGAGTCTGTTTTCCAAAGCAGGCTGGGGTCAGAGCAGGACAATGTGAACAAGGGGGAGTTGTCACAAAAAAAATGGTGGATCTTGTTCGAGCCACAGAAAGTCAGCTTGTAGAGGAGGACCAGACGGTAACTGAAGGCTGTGATGCCAATGACCCAAGCAGAAGCAACCAGGTGGATGCAGAGCTGAGGCTTCATGATGGCAGCGTAACGCAAAGGCTGGCAGATGGCAATGTAGCAGTCAAAGGACATGACGACAAGTAGAACCAACTCTGTACAGCCCAGGGCAAAATAGAAACAGGACTGGGCAAAGCAGCTGCTTAGTGAGATCGTTCTCCTACCAGAACTCAGGATCACAAACAATTTGATGCTTGTGGAGGATGTGAACCAGATTTCCAGGAAGGCCAGATTGCTGATGAAAAAGTACATGGGGGTTTGCAGGCGGTGATCCACACACACGAGGAAAATGATGGTTGCGTTCCCCATCACTGTTGTCAGGTATATGAGCAGAAGGAGCAGAGAGAGAAATAGCTGTAGGCATTGATCAAGCCCTGAGAAACCTCTAGGATGAACTCAGTAACTGCAGTTTCATTTTCTGCTGCCATGCTGAATTTCAGTTCATCCTGCTGAGACAGGAAGATGGCAAAACCCAAGTGTGATTATTTCACCGTCTGGATGAAAGGAATCCTTCCTTCTCTGCTTCTTTCCTTGCTTGCAGCCTTCCTCCTATAGAGCACAGAGAGAGAGAGAGAGCCCTTCAAGCCTTTCTCACCCCCTGATTTTTCTGGTTTACATTTCAGTTCGAGTCCTCAGAGAATTTGTTGTCATCTTTCTACCTTTCTCAAACACTCCCAAAGGATTCTTTCTCCAGAGCAGAAGATTTTAAAGAGGCTGCGAGCTATTTCACCCCATTCCTGGCAAATTCCACGTTCACTCAGACCTATTGCAAACATCTGTCACACCTATGTGCCAAACTCATCTCTTCTATTGCACAAATGCTAAACCATGAAATGAAATCAAATGTGTATGTTGAAAGCTATTCTTTCTGCTTTTCAGAGGTACTTGCCTTTTTGTGCTAGGAATCCCTGAGAGTCTCTTGTTTTCAAAATAAGCAAAATCCAGTATCTCTTTTGTAATCCCCTGCTTCCTTCCACACCTTCTTGCTCTCTGTTTCTTCAGGAAAGGGGGTGGGGGTGGAATAGGGACCAAGTATAACTTGTCTTTTTTCGTACTCTAAATAATGACTGAAAGGTATGATGACTCCACACAGTCTGTCACACAATCTCATCTGACATCCGTCTGCACTGAAACACGCTTGTTTCCAAAGAGTTGCTCATTGCTATTGCTATCAAATGTCCTGACCTAAACGCAGAGCAAGAGAAGAGCATCTGGAAGAGATTTGTAACCTTTCTTTTGCATGCCAGTTATAGGTTGGGAGGAACCAGCCTCTAGCGTTTTCTCTTGTTTCCATTGACTCTAGAGGGAGCCTGGGGAAAACCAGTTCGCACAGGCACCTGCAGTGAAGCAGATGAAACTCACTATTCAAGTCTCAAATCACTCATTTATTAAGTTACTTTTTTTAAAATCAAAATACATATCTAAGAGAAGGAAGCACAAGAAAACTATATGCAATGAAGACTGACATTTTTCCCTTCATCTTTATATTTGTTTTTAGACATGGAAAGGAGCAGAGCAGATGACTGCAAAAGCAGGATGATTCCAAGTGCAAGGGGAGGAGAGGGAGGGGAGGAGAAGGTGGGTTTGAAGCAGTGAAACTGATCTTCTCCACAGGCTGTGTTGTCCCCTTAGGCTCTGTCCCAGGCCAGAATGGGTAGCACTTGCACAAGGAGTAAAATGGGAAGATCAGTACAGGGCAGTGCTCCATGTTTGCACTGACATTTTAGCTTGGGGCTCAGGCTAGTCTTAGATCCCAAATGCCCGGCTTGTTCTTTGCCTCTAGTCTGGCATAGGGGAAACTCTGCACTGGGTTCGTGTGGAACATTTTCCGAGATTAAACCCCTGGCTGTATTTGAGCAAAAGCTCAAGCTCAGTCACCTACAGCAGTATGAGCGTAGTGAATCAGTGAATGAGAGGGGACAGTCCCAGCATCCATTTTCTGGGTCAGTTCAAACACTCAAAGGGTTGTGTCTTCTTACTCTCCTGGGTGACACCTCAGTTCTCTAAAATTGTTCTTCTCCTGAATGCACTTTCCTAGGGGAACCTGCAAATTTGCAGGCAGCTTACAACAAAGCAGCTTCTCTTCAGGCCCCGCATCGTCAAGCATGCAGCCAGCATATGCCATAGTGAGTGAAGAAATATAGAGTATGCAGGGGAAGGATATCCAGGTGAAGAAGGCCTTAGTGTGCCTTTGCACAGAGGTTATCCTCAGGACGGTGCATATAACGTAGGCATAAACCACAGTAGTCAGTGTGAAGGAGCTCAGCAACACAGTGGAGAAGAGAGCAACGCTCATGTTTCATAGTAGCTGGTGCCCATGTGGGCTGCTCTCAGCAAAGGGATGATGCTGCAGAAGCAGCAGTCTCTACAGTGGGCATAGAGGGTCTAATGGCATACAGGATGGTGGGGCTGAGCGTGGAGAGAGATGCCGTTCCCCAGCAGCTAAAGATGAGCATGGGGCACAGCCAGGAGTTGGTAAGGACAGAGTCGTGTGAGGGGCTGCAAATGGCCCTGCAGCAATCGAAACACATCACAACACATAGGTTAAACTCAGCTGTGCTGACGGAGAAGGAGGGACTTGTAAGCAGCTGCAGAGATATCTTAATCTCCAGCATGAGACTGACAAACATGTTAGGGGGAATGACCAGAGTGAACCAAATATCCAAGAAGGACAAGGTGCTGCGGAAGGGATGCCTGGGGGTGTGGCACTAGTGGTGCAGCCAAAGGATGGCAATGGTGACTGCATTCCCCATGACAGCGAGCAGAGAAATCACCAGCAGCAGTGTGAAAAGGAGGGTTTTAACTCATGAAGGACTGAAAAGGCCTTCAGGAAAAATATTCTTGCTCTGGTGTGGTTGTGAGGATCCATTTTGGTACCCAGTCAGTTGAAGGTGTGACAAGATTAACTAATATCGTGCTTGGTGAAATTCATCTTGTTACCTTTGTCAGCATTCCCTTCTCTTTTCTTAGGTTTCCTCCTCCTTCTTTCGTGGGCCTCAGATCAGATGCCTAATTTCTCCAGTGTGGCAATCTGCTATACCTCCACTATCCTGCCCAGGCTGCTGGCCAGCTTCCTAACCAGGGACAGAACCGTTTCTGCTCAAGGCTGCATGACACAATTCTTTTTCTTTGCCTGTTGTGCAGGTAGCGAGTGTCATCTGCTGGCCACCATGTCCTAGGATCAGTACTTGGCCATATGCCACCCCCTGCTCTATGCCAGCCTCATGCAGCAGAAGCTCTGTCTCCAGCTGGTGGCTGGGTCTTGGCTAGCAGGATTACTAATGTCTACCAGAGTCACTGGGCTACTTTCCAAGTTACACTTCTGTGGTCCCAATGCAATTGATCACTTCTTCTGTGATTTTGCCCCACTGCTGGAGCTCGCCTGCAGTGACACCGCGGTGCTTAGACTGGTTACTTTCATCATCTGCTTTCTGGATGTGGTCTTCCCCTTTGTGTTCACCTTGGTATCCTATATCTGTACCATAGCTGCGATCCTGAGGATCCCAGCCACCACGGGGAGGCAGAAGGCCTTCTCCACCTGCTCCTCTCACCTCAGCGTGGTCACTGCTTTCTATGGTACCCTCATCGTTGCCTATATGATACCCAGAACAGCCTCACTGAGGCAGCTCAATACAGTGCCATCCTTTTTCTACACCATCCTCACGCCCATGGCCAATCCACTCCTCTACAGCCTGCAGAACAGGCAAGTCAAGAGGGCTCTTGGAAATGCCCTCAGAAAGACTGTGGCCTGCATCGAGAGCTCCTACTAGTTGTGACCCACCAGGAATAAACAGGTTGTGATTGTGTCAAGTGTAGACAACTCAGAAGTGCATATTTTGTGTACCAGGTATATCTTTAGAAGTGCAGAATCTGGGGACTGTTTGGGGAATGAGAAGTGGGAAAATTTGTGTCTTAAAGACATACAGGTCTGGTGTTGAAGAGTGTAAAAAACTTCCCTGGCTTTCTTCTTGCTTTAAAGAAACCACAATTGTGATCCTGCAAGTGGGAGCTGTTGAAATGCCACACCTGCCCAGGAGTGGCAGAAAACTTTCTCTAAACATGCTGTTTTCTCTTCTGTTACCCAGCCAAGCTGAGGGGTGGGGTTCCTGCCTGTCTGGGATTTCTCAGGACATCTTCATATTGACAGTGAGAAGGGGGGGAGTTGAATCAAGCCCTTCCACAGGACATGTCTAAATCTGAGTAGATGAATCCCATCCTTCCTGTTCTCTGGGCTGTCTAGCAGAGAACTGTGAAAGCTAGTCTGATAGGGCCAGCCCCTCCGGAAAAAAAAGAAAAAGTAGATTGTTCTCCAGAAGAAGGGTACCTGAGCTGGGCCTCACCTTCCCAAATTTTTTAAAACAGAAATCATTACTTTCCATTTCTTTCCTTCTCCTAATCTGACCCCCCTCCAGCCCCCCTCCCCCAATGTAATTACGTATTTGTTTCCCACTGGCTGACTTCAATATTGCAACCTGAGTCCTCCTGTTTTCTTCTTTCTTGCAAAAGAGAGTGAGGTCATGCTCATGGGCCCTGACTGAGAACATCCACCCCCAGCAGCAGGTTTTCCCCATTTCCGAGGCTGAGGCATGCGCACAAGATGGAAATGTCTCCATCACCCCTGATTTGCGCAAGGGCCTTCAGCCCTGACATACTCCCACAACACACTTATTCCTCCTCCACCCACAGACGTAAATCCCTTCCCACTTCCAGGCTCAAATCATGGCTGCAATAATTTGATGCACTTCAGAAGAGGCCTTGAGCTTCCTGGATCTTCTTGGTGCTTATGGCAATGTTCCTGGCTCCCTCCAGATTTGATGGACTTCCTGTCTATAACAAGGGCTTTCTGACAAGCTTTTATGAAATGTTTGTTTTTCCGTCATTCCTGTGTGTGGAAAGAGTAGACACAGAAAAGAAAGAAATAGCCACCAAAACGGATGCTGAGTGAAGTGCCAGTAAGAACCAGGTGAGGCACCCCCCTGGCTGTGGCTTCCTGGCAAGAAGTCTGTCCTGAGAAGGGGATCCAGCCTCTGCCACTCTGGAGTGGGGAATCAGCAGTGTCCATGCCACCTGGCAGAGACTGTCTGTCCAAGCACAGTTACTGTCTTGTCAGCTTTGAGCGCGAGCTTGAAAATGCTTGGCTGCAGGGGTAGTGCCTGTGGGATTATCAGTGCTCCAAAAGAGCAGTCCTTCCAGGTCTTTCTTGAGCAAGAACGGGAGAGTCATTGCTGAGGATGGGTTTTGGGGCCATGTGTGCAAAGCACAATGGATGAGCAGCCCATCCCCTTAACTCCACTCAACCACTCCAGAAGGTCACAGTGACTGTGCTCTGGTTTTGATTCCCCGTTTAACCCTCTCTGCTAGGCAGGGGCTCAGCAGGGAAAAATCTATGGCACTGGGCAACACAATTGCCCCAGCTGTACCAGCGTGAGGACACCATCCCTGCATGTGGTCAAGCCTTTGGGTTAACAGCCGAGCACGCTCACCCACCCTGCCACAGGGACCCCAGCCAGGGCTGTCCCCGGGCACTGCTTTGCTGTCAGGACAGACATCAGTGCTGAAGGAATGGGAAGGTTCCTGAGCCCAACGCCCATCCCCAGCCCCATGGAGATGGAAGCCTGATGTTCACCTCACCTGCAGGGCTGCTGGGGAACAGAGGGGTGCAGGGGGAGGCCCGGTGTCTGGAGGAGGGGGTATAAGATTTCTGCCTCCATGTGCCCTCCACAGCATGCCCTGGGATGCCATTGGAGCCTGGGGGCACATCAGTCCAGGGAGGGCATTTCCCTCACCCTGTTGCACTGCTGCTGCTGTGGAGCAGGGGACAGATGTGGCACAGACAGCTATTGCTCTGGGTGGCAGAGGAGGCTCCTCTCCATTGACCCATCCTGGAGTGGGCCAGAGTGTGGGAGCAGCACCTGCAGCCAGAGCCTCCTTCTGCCCCATTGCCCTGCAGAGACTTTGAAGGGGCAGTGCTCTGCAGTGCAGCCCTGTGCCAGGATCAGGCCCCAGCAGAGAGGCAGTCCCAACTTGCCCCACATCACAAGGATTCAAGTGCTGTTTGCTGCAGAGGGTCCCTGGGCACCCAGGGGAATACAGGACTTATCACGGGCACATCACAGGAGGAGAGTGCCTCTCCTGCTGGCAGGTGTCAAGGGGATGTAGCTCAGTGGCAGAGCACCTGCTTTGCATGTGGGAGGTCCTGGGTTCAATCCCCAGCATCTCCAGGGGTACTTTTGCCCTGACTCCCCAGCCTCAGGCAGGTGCGGGCTGGAGCTCGGGCACTGGTCCTCTCCAGGCCCTGTGGACCTGCCCTGCCCACCCAGGGCTTGCCTGTGAAGTGAGGAGGGCTGTGGGTGCTGGCTCTGCTGAGCCCCCTCTTGGAGGAGAAGCAGGCAGCTGTGCTGGACCTGAGCTCAGGTCACTGCCCTGCACCACAGACCCACCCCACCGCCCAGGGACAATGCTTGGCAGCAGAGTGTGGGGAGACCTCAGGGAGGGGAGAGGTGTCAGCAGCACACTAGGAATCATTTCTGGCTGCACTGAGAGATGTGGTGTGAGGGTGCTGGTCCAGCCCAGGTGTCCTTTGGGACCAGGGCCGCACTGCCCTGGTGGCTCTCCAGGGATAAGGGTCTGACATTGTCCTGTCTCCAGCTGGAGATCCCATACCACATGGGAAGCACTCCTCTGTGCCTGCAGGTAGGGCTGTCTGAGTTGGACGAGCCTGGGCAGGGCTGTGGGACTCCCAGCTGGAGGAATGACATTTCTTATCCTGACCCTGTCTCCAAGTCCTTCTCCTTCCACCATCACCACTGGCTTAAGCAGAGCCTCAGCTCAGGGCACCTGCAACTGCTGAGGTCAGGCACAGCCCTGCAGAGCTGGGGTTGGTGGGGCCAGTGCCCACCTCTTGTTCCTGGGGTGTTTGGTGTCTCTCGATGCTGCGCTGGTGGGATCAGGGAGGCACAGGCCTGTCCACAGCCGTGCACAGGCGGGAAGGGCCAGATGGTGCCTTGGCTGCTCCGCCAGCTAAAGCACCTGCAACCAAACTGGTGTGTGAGACACAGCCTTTCACTGCAGGGTGCTCAGCCCCTGGGAACAGTGAGCCCAAACTAAGAGAAATAAGGCTGCTCTCCTGTTGGCTTTTCACAGCCGTGCTCTGCCCAGTGTGGGGCAGCAGTGCTGAGAGTTGGGGGTCTCACTGTGACCCCCCTCAGGTAGGTCCTCAGGAGCTGCAGGAGCAAGCACAGATCTGGGGCACAGTGACAATCCTACTTTGCAGTAGAGAACAGACCCCGCCCACAGGGCCAGACTGTTCAGGTCCCAAAATGCCATGAAATGAGACCTTTCTGCTCAGCTCTGCTGCTCCCTCAAGCACACCAGGCCTGTAGCTTACCTCCCTGAGGAAGAGGAGGCAAACCTGTACCAGGTGCCAGAGTAAGGGAGAAATATGATACCTGTGGGAGGGCAGAGGTGGTGGGGAGGTGCCATGGGACAGGCACTGGGCTCTTCTCCCTGGTCCCCACTTGGGGCACCTGGAGTCTGCAGGTCAATGTCCATACTGCCCATAGGACCCACCATCCTGTGTTCAGAAGATAACACTCCCCTCTTCTTCTTTACTTCACTTTTATACCTTATTTCTCTGAGATGCAAGGCTGGAGCTTATCGCAGTGGGAGTTTTCCAGGGGATGGAGGCTTTTTTTTCATGCCCATGCATATCACCCATCACCGTGGGAGTCTCACCCTGGGAACACTGCTCTCCCGTGGGGGGCTGCCAGCAGGAAGGCTCCAGGGTATGGAGCAGAGGGATGTGTGAGCCTGGGCTTCCTCCAGATCCCCCCAGGGTCCTCCCAGGGGTGGAGGAGCTCCCAGCAGGGAATGGGGCAATGTGGAAGTGGGAGAGGATGTTGGTGACAACCGCCTCCTGTCCTCTTCTCCTCTAGGGCCAGATCCTGCTGTTGGCAGCAGTACTGAGCTGCAGCAACTCCCCACAGGGAGCCAACCCACCTTCTAGCCTGCAGCAGAGGAGCCTTTCAGGGAAGAGCTGGAGGGGTGTGCACACCCACCAGTGGGAGCAGGGAAGGCAGTCTAGGCTCCAGGTCCTGCCCAAGTGTCAAACTCTTCTCCCCGCCTGTCTCCTGTGTAAGAGGTTATTCTGTCCATGGGCGCAGGGGCTGGTGAAAGCCCCAGCCAAGGGAGAGGGACCCGGGCTCAGCTCCCGGCACCACCTGTTTTAGGGGAGGGACACAAAATCTCCTCTGCCATGGGAATGTGCCCACATGAGCATCCTCCTGCATGGGCCCTTCTCCAGGCCAGGGCCTAGACCACGGCTTTTGGCTGCAGCACACATCTCATGGGGATCCTTTCTCCATCCCCTGGCCCTCCAACAGCGCTGAGGGAAAGATGCCCCCATCCCCCCTGCTCCCATCCCTCCTGTACCTGCACACAAGTACTGCCCCAACACAAATCCAAACTGACACCCCTGGTAAGGCAGCAGGAGGGCAGGGGTGGGGGTTGGAGGGGAGCAGGAGGAGGGGGTCCCAGGGCTGCCATAGGGCCTTACAGCCCCTGCTCAGGAAGAAGGCAGCTCTGTGCCTGTGACAAGAGTGCTCGGGGGTCTGTGAGGGCCCAAGGCAGCAGGAACAGCCCATGGAGACTGGGGTCCTGGCAGAGCATGAGGAGAGGGAATTCCAGCCCTGTGTGTCCCAGAAAGTGGCTCTGCACCCTGTGCTGGGGCAGTCTGGAGCAGAGCTGCCTCTTAACCATTGTTAGAGCCATTTTGACTAGAAACTGCCTGTGGCCAGCAGGATGGAAATGGCTCTGTCAGCAGGATTATTCCCCAGGCACCAGGGGCTCTCGCAGCCCCACAGCCTGACCACGAGCCTGCTGTCCCTGAGACGCGCCCCTTCCCTACCACTGTGTCTTTGTTCTCTGCTCCCCCTGATCAGCCTCAGGGAGATGACCCGACACCTGGGCAGGCAAGCAGCAGCTCTGGGTCAAAGCCCCCAGAGACTTTTAATAGGAACAAATATGGATGCACAGTGTGAAAATGGGAATAAAAATAGAGGAAACTCCCAGCCATTTCTGCAGCCCGTGGTAAAGGGAGACGGTTCCCTGGTGCTCACAGCTCTCCCAGCTGCACAGGCCTCTCCTCCCTCCTGCCTGCACCCAGCTGCGCAGCAGGGATGGGCTCTCCTGGCCTGGGGCTCAGGGACTGTTGGGCACCAAGCTCCGCTGTCACAGCCTTTGAGTCCTCACGGGGATGTGCCAGAGACACCTCTTCAGCATCATCATAGCCCATGCTCCCCAGGGACACGGACGAGGTGTCTCCTTCAGCTCCAGGGACCCCAGCACTTCTCCGGGAGCGCAGGCTGCTCCCTGCAAACAGCAAGGCAGGACATCGCAGTTTGCCCCATGGGGTCTGTACATCACCTTCCTCCCCACTCCTCACCACATTCAGCTCCTTCTCCCACCCCAAGTCCCTCCAAGGAAAACTCCTGGGTCAGGTTCCCCCTTCCCAGGAGCTTTGGGTGTCAGTTCGGTAGTGGCTTGGGTGGCACCAGGGATGGTACCCCAGGAACCAGCAGCGCTATGTTTCCCTCTCACCTCTGAATGCATCCCTGGGCCCTGCTCTCTCCTCTGGTGCCCCGGGCATTTCCCAAGCTCCCTGCCCAGGGGCAGCATCATCCCCAGGGTCAGAAACCTCCCTGGCATCATCATAGCCATCCCCTGGGTCACCTCCGGGCAGGACAAGAACATCTGAAAGGAGAGGGGTGCTGGTGACAGCGAGAAGACACATCCTGCAGAGCAGAGGACGGGAGGATGCACAGGGACACAGGGCTCACACACTGGTGTTGGCAGCACCACAGGAGACCCCCATGTCCTCCCCATCTGTGATGGTGACACTCTGTGACACCTCTATCCACCACATGGCTTCAGGGAGATCAGCCCCTTCCTGCCTCCATTACCTGGTGCTGATCCCACACCATCCTCCTCCTCGCTGTCCCCAGGGGAGGGCTGCAGCTGGGTCAGGGACTCCTCTGAATAGGAGCCTGGCGAGATGCACAGCGGGTGTTAGGGAGCGAGCCCCACGGACCTGTCTCATGGTCAGCGCTGCTGGGGAAGGGGGACCCACAGAGCTGGGGCTGCATGGGGAGGAGGGCTGGGAATCACCCTGCTCCCCCAGGACAAACACCATCTCAAAGGTGCTCCCAGAGCTGCCCTAGCGCAGCCCTTCCCTCACTCCTCGGGTGTCACATGGGGTGCAGGGGCAGGAAGAGAGGGGCTGTCCAGCTGGGATGGGCAAAGCTGGTTGGGAGGAAGCTCCTCTCCCGGGCCCAGGACCTGGATGCTCTCCCCACAGACCACACAGCCCCAGCGCTGCAGGGACCATGGGCTGGGAGGCTTCAGGGGATCAGCCCTGTGTTGGGGCCAGGGGAAAGGGTCCTGCAGATGGGCCTGCAGGGAGGACCCACACCCACCTGAGCGACCAAACCTTGCCTGCTTCTCCCACACTGGGCTGTAACCAATCTCCTCATACACGGCCTCGGGGAAGAGCTCCTGAGCCCTCCTGGAGCCTGGGGACAGAGGCAGGGCTGGCAGAAGGACAGGCAGAGGGGCGATGGGACCCCACTGTGCTCCCCCAAACCTGTTCCTTTGGCCAGCCCAGGACTGGTCCGACAGCACAGCCCCACTGCTCTGTCCAGGCACGGCTGCCACATCCCCAGTGAGGGCAACATTGCTGTGGAGATTATCTGGGGCAGCGCCACCCTCACATCATCCTTTTGGAGACAGCACTCATGCCCCTCTGGCCCCTGCGTCATTCCCCCCTTGTCTGACCTTGGAGCAGCTCCCATGTTTCCTCGCCACCTGGAGCTGCCCCTTATCTGCCCCATGGGCCTATAGCAGGGCCCCTGCCCTGCCGGGGGATGGACAAGGATGGGCAGGGCTGGGCAGAGGGACAGCTTGGGGGCCTGACACCATGGAGATGGACTCTACTGCCCCATGCTCCTTCTGCCAACTCCCTTGCCCCAGAGCCCCCTCCAGCACTACCCAGAGCACTGCCAGCCTTGGCCATCTCCATTCTGCCATTTCTCTCCTTGCCCCATCACTACCTCCCCCCTCCTCTGGGCTCTCTCCACCCCTTGCTGCTGGTGCCCCATGGCCAGGCAGTCAATGGGGTGGTGCATGGGACAGGTGGTAGCACACAGTCTCATCCCCCCAGCTCTGCCTGTGCCCCTCAGTGACACCCCGCAGCACCCCACAGCCCTTCCAGGAGGCATGGTCCCTGGGACAGCTACGGAAGGACCCACCTCTGCGCCCAGCCCTGGCGCTTAGCACTTGCCCAGGCAGGAGGGCCAGGAGCAGGCAGAGAAGGGCCCCCAGGATGATGCAGATGATGACGGGCACTGAGACTCTCCTGCTTCTTGTCAAACGATTTCGGGTAGGATCTGCATGGGCAAGAACATGGAAGGGGCAACACCAGGCCTGGGAGAGGTGGGGGCAGCACCAGTCCTGACTCCCATCACTCAAGGCAGCAGAGGGTGGAGGACCCCAGGGCTGAGTAATGGGGAAGCTTCCACCCTGCTGAGGAAATTACAGCCCTCCCCAACTCTCCCACCACCACCCCAGTGCCTCCTCCTGGCAGTTTCACACCCCAGCAAGGAGCCCCTTCCATCCAGCTGTGGGTCACAGCCTGGTGCTGGAGATACCCAGCCTCGGGCGGGAGGACAAGTTACCTGCTCGGGGTGGGGATGCTGCTGTCCTGGCTGGAGCTGCAGAGGAGGAAAAGGAGAGCTGGGCTGAGAGGACGGGTGTGCGGGTACTGGGGAGCCTCCTTCCCAACACGCCCTGGGTGTGTCTGGAGATGTCCCCGACACATCCCACCCAAACTGCCCCTCCAGTAGTGCTAGAAAGGGAGGCCGGGACAGGGCCCGCGGCCTCTGCTCTGGGCGGCAGGCAGGATGGCACAGGCAGCCCAGGGGACAGCCCTGGGGCTGCAGGGCCCCCCAGGCAGTGGCCTGAGGACACCCAGCTCCACTGAGGCTGCTCCCCACCTGGCGCCAGGCTCCTGCACTCTGCAGGAATGGTCTCGCTCTTGGGAGGTCAGGGGTCATGCCAGGACCAAGTGGGTGAACGGCCTTCTCTAGCTCCCTGCCAACACCTGAACATGAGGTCCCAGCCCTGCCACTCACCTGAGCAGCGCACAGCAGCGTCTTCCTTATGCCGGCAAGCACCGCCATCCCCGGGCCGGGCCCAGCAGTCCTGCAGGGACAGCTCCGTCCCCCGGCACTCCACCTGCTCCAGCCAGATGGGGTCTTGCCCCATCCCAAATGCAGCCTCATTCAGGGCAAGACAGTTTAATAAGTGGAGGAGTGGATCTCACAGCAGGAGATCGATGCCCAGCCTGTCTCTGAGCAAAGGATATTTTGGAGAACACACCCTCCTCCCCAGTTTTATTGCTGACCGTGACATCATATGGCATGGAATATTGATTTGGTCAGCTGGGGTCAGCTATCCTGGCTTTCGTCCTCATTGTCAGGGCAGAGCGAGAAACAGAGAAGGCCTTGATGCTGTGCACGCACTGCTCAGCAATAGCTACAATGTCGGTGTGCTGTCAAAGCTGTTTTGGCCACCAAGGCAAAGCACAGCACCACAGGGGCTGCTAAGAAGAAAATTAACTTCATCCCAGCCAGACCCAGTAAAATCTCTACCCCTTATTCCATACTGTGTGCATCCTGCTCAGCTCCTACAGTATTCAATACATTTCCATCCACCAGCACCACTCCCTTCCCCATCCTTTGACAGGACATAGACACAGGATGCTGGGTTTGCCTGGTCTGGCTCAGGTGGACCTGGACAAGTCCCAGCACACTCCTGACTTCTCCCCTCACTCAGTCAGCCAAGGCTTTTTGAAGCATTCAGTCAGATTATCAACCTCAGGACAAGGAATCACATGTATCACGAGCCCACACCCCACACTGGTCTTACAGGTAGCTGTCAGATCCCCCACAACCCTGGGGAAAGGGAGTTCCCCACCAGCACCCTTCCCCTCTCTTTGGCACCTCAAAATCCAGTTTTCTGTTCATGGGCTCATTGGCTAGTTCCTCTCGCTCACATGGGCTTTGCTCAGATCCTCTGTGAGTCTTTTCCATATGGTCCCCATGCACATATTCTTCTGAAGTTGGCATTTTGTCCTTTTTTTTTATTAAGTTCGCAGACAGCGTTGCCTGTGTCTTGCAGCAGAGAGAAAAGCTGAGAGTCTTCCCCAGTTCACCCTGCGTGGCCATCCTGCTGGGCCGGGCTGGGATGCGGGAGCCTCCTAGGTTGGTTCACAGCACTGGGCTCTTCTTTGTATGCTGACAGGATTTGTGCCAAGGGCCCCTTGGTGGCCTCCTGGGAGGGGGCCATAGCCCTCGGGCATGTTCCAGCTTGGCTGTGTCCTCACCACGCTCCTGAAGTTCCCCCCACCCCAGACATCTCTGGGCTGCTTCTGCAGCCTGGCAAAGTGGGGGACCTCGACCCACCCTTGTACTTTGTTTTCTATTCACATTTAAACTCTGATTGTTCCTTCCGGTAGCTCTTATTAAAGAAGGTTTTATCCATTTTATAGCTATGTTGCAATGGCTATATAGATTCAATTTCTCTGCCTTTATAAATGTTTACATATATCTATATAAATGCATACACATGTATATTTTTATTGAGGTATATGTTTTTGAAATACTGTCTCTAATCATAAATAAATAAAAATATAGTTATACTTATTTGTACACTCAGTTTTAGATATATTTCTAAAAATGTATCTATTGTACATAAATGTACATTTTTTTCTATCCGAGCATGTCCTTGTCCAAAGGAGGCAGGCAGCCAATCAAAGGGCTGCATGGGAGCACATGGGTCTGATGGTGTCAAAGAAATGGCTGCCAGCCAACCACAGTGCAGTATGAGAACCCGTGGGGAATGAGGCTGTCACAAGTGGTGGCCTCCCTGTACGTAATGACAGGGGGCTTCCCTTGCCGACTGCTTCTGGGCGCAGCGGGAGGGGAGGCTCCTCTTGCCAGCCAATCACAGGATTTCCTGAGAAGATGTGGGTTTGATGCTCTCAAGCAATTGCTGTCAGCCAATCACAGAGCAGTGTGATGTTTAAGATCATGGCAGCTCACTGTCATAAAATGGTGGCACCACATCATAAAATGGCACCACCACGCCCCAAATGGCAGCCTAAACAAAATGGTGGCCAAAACAAAATGGCAGCCCTGGTGTATGCAGGGGAAGAGCCTTCTAGGTCAGATGTACTTCCAGGTCAACCAGAAGGGGTGGCTGCTCCTTCCAGCCAATCACAACCAAGCACGTGACCAGTAGAGGGGAGTGCCTTCCGGGGCAAATGGCCCCTGAGGCAGCTGGGAAGGGGCGGGACTTCTGCTGGCAGCTGGTGGGCGGGGCATGGCACGTGTCTGCCCTCCGGTGGCGGTGGTGCCTGTGCTCCTGGCGTGTTCCAGGGCCATGACCCAAACGAGCACAAGGAAGGCTCGTGGTGAGGTAAAAATGCTCCTTTGAACCGCTGTCAGAGAACGGGTCACTGCGGTGTCAGAGCTTCAGTGTCTGTGCCTGACGTGAGAACTTTCCCGCCTCCCTGTGCTTCCAGGCTGCACAACCCTTCTCCAAAAAACTGCTGCGGGACCCTCCTGGGTCTCGTGGGAAAATGTGCACGACTGTGCTGAGGATCCCCTGGGAGCAGGGACAGCACAAAGCCTTTTCCGTGTGCCTCCTCCCCTGGCCGTGGTCTCCCTCTTTATCAGCACCTGAAGGCCCCCTCCATCTCCTCCCCATCCCTGGGTCTGGTGGTGGCAGCTCTGTACTCAGTGGTGCCTCCAGCAGTGACCCCCTCATCTACAGCATGAGGAACCACGAGCTCAAGGGTGGAATCATCATTACATGAAAGTTTCTGCAATAGTGATCAACTCTCCATCTCTCTCCACAAACGACTCCCAGGATATCCCATCCAAACCTGGTGCTTTGGTGTATTATCATTATTTTTGTCATTATCATTTAACTTTACCATTATTGTTACTTGTGGTTATGGTGTTCCTAGAGAAATGTTTGGATTTGTCTCGCTTCTCCAGAGGCATGAACCTGCTCTGTCTCACCTGGAGCCTGGGTAAGAGTGTGTCTAACACCGGGGCGGAGCTGACTGCCCCATAGCCTCTCTGTAATAAAACGGGATCTCCCCCGTGCAGTGGGGAGATGAGCAGCAGTCATCCCCATCCAGCTGGAGCTGCCCCACACCCTGAGCAGCAAGGCCAGTGTGGAGTCGCCCTGTGACCCCAGGCACCACAGCCAAATCACCCTGCAGAGCAGCATCGCCAGCTCGGGGCCCTGCAGGGGTGGTGGGGAGGGGGCGAGGAACAGCCAGGTAGATGGGAGGAGGGTTAGGGAGAGATCAGAGCAGAGATGACCTGGGCTGGAAATTGCCTCAGAGACAAAAATACCAGCGTTCACCTAATCCAAGACAATGCCCAGGGTGTGGGTCCCCTAAAGCATGGTCATGGTGCAGAGCCAGAAGTCCTTGCTGTCCGGGAGCTCCACCAGGCCTGGGAAGCGGATGAAGAAGGACTGGTGCTCACGACTGCGCATCCCTTCATGCCATTGCCCCTCCTCAAGGGTGGCATCGAAAGGGAGGCTGGGACCTTGCATCAGGGCTTGCCCTGAAGGAAGCATGACTCAACCCAGAGTTCCCCTCAGTCCCTAGCCAGGCAGGGCTGTCACCCCAGTCAGTGCAATTGCTCCAGGCACCCAAGAGACAGGCTGGGTTTGGAGATGCAGGGCAGCCAGGATTGACCGCAGCACTCCCAGTAGCCTCTCTGCAGCCAGAGCAGCTCTCCACAGCTGGGAGGAGATGCGCTGCTGCTTTCTCCATGGTCAGGGCTCTTTGGGGGCTGTAGCCACTGGCACTGCCTGCTGGGAAGCCCAGACCTAGTTCTGAGCCCCGGTGCCCTGCACCACAGCTCTTAGTACCTCCCCTCCCATGCCACCATCCTCTCTCAGAAGCACCACCAAGTGCATTACTCCTTGGCAGGTATGCAGAGGAGCTGCTGGAGGTCTTCTCTGCTCCCCCATGCTGCCCCCAGCTCTCTCTCAGTGTCAGCCCACAGGCACTGCCACATTCCCTCCCTGTTAGGTGCTGGGTGTCTCCACATGCCCTCCTCTGAGCCCATGCAGGGATCCCCAGGGTGTCTCTCTCCTTGGAGCTGTCCACCAATGCCTGGCGGTGCAGTCGCAGGGGATCCCGGTGTTGCCACACTTGGAGAGAAGGTTGTGATTGTCCTTGGTCAGAGTAGGCATGAGGATCTGTCTAGCAGTCAGGAGGGAAAGAAGAGGACAAGAGACAAGGAGAACAAGAAGCAGGAGGGGGATTTTCAAATGAGGTTTAAGGAAAAAAACCCCACAGCTTTATAGTTGCTTAGTGTTGGGTCTGGGGCCCAGAGATTTCCAAAACTCAAGGGGAGAAAACACTGACCAGCCTGATCTAAGGGACAAGCTCTCCCTGCTCAGAGCAGATTGTGGCACTAGAGACCTCCATTGGTTCCTTCTGACTCTTCTTCGCGGTATCTGTGGAGATTGGTCTAGTCTGGTCTAGACTAGGGCACCTGCTGGGGTTGCCCAATACAGGGTGCAGCTGGGTTTGGAATATCTCCATGGATGGAGACTCCACAACCTCTCTGGACAACCTGTTCCAGTGATCCACCACCCTCACAGGAGAAAAGTGTTTTCTTGTGTTGAGACGGAAGCTCCTGTGCTTCCGTTTCTACCCATTGTCTGTCACTGGGCACCACGGAGAAAAGTCTGGCTCCCTCTTCTTCATGCCCTCCCATCAGGTGTTGATACACATTGATAAGATCCCCATGAGCCTTCCCTTCTCCAGGCTAAAAAGTCCCAGCTCTCTCAGCTTCTCCTCCTGAAGGATGCTTGTGTGCCTTCATCATCTTTGTGGCCCTTTGCTGGACTCGTTCCAGTAAGTTGATGTCTCTCTTGTACGGGGCAGCCCAGCACTGGACATAGTGCTCCAGATGTGGCCTCACCAGCGCTGGCTAGAGGGGCAGGATCACCTCTCTCGACCTGCTGGTCAACCTCTCCTGAATGCGGCCCAGGAGGCTGTCGGCCTGCTTTGCCACACAGCCACACTGCTGGCTCGTGGTCAGCTTGTTGTCCACCAGGACCCCCAGATCCTTCTCTAGAAACCTGCTTTCCAGCCAGCCGTCCCCCAGCCTGTCCTGGTCCACGGGGTCCTTCCTGCCCAGGGGCAGGACTCTGTGTTTCCCTTTGTTGAACTTCATGAGGTTCCTCTCTGCCCAGTTCTCCAGCCTGCCCAGGTCCTTCTGAGCAGCAGTGCAACCAGCTGGTGTATCAGCCACTCCTCCCAATTTTAGATCATCCACAAACTTGCTCAGGATGCCCTTGGTCCCACCACAGAGAACTGTAATGAAAGGCTGAATAAAATGGGACCCAGTATCAACCCTTGGGCTACCCCACTGGTGATTATCCTCCAGCTGGACTTTGTGCCACTGGACACAACCCTCAGGGACTCAGTCAGTTTTCAGGCCCTCTCATTTTCCACTTAGCCAGTCCATACTTGCTCAGCTTGTCTATAGGGGTAGAATGGGAGACAGGCTGACAGCTCCCTGCATCCTCTTTCTTGCTCTGCTTCAAGATAAGGTTTCCATTTGCTTTCTTCCAGTCCTCAGGAACCTCACCAAATCCCCTTGAGCTTTCAAACATGATTTCAGGTCACCTTGCAAGGACATCAGCCATCTTCCTCAGCACTCATGAGTGCATCCCCTCAGGTCCCAAGGACTTATGCATGTGCGGTTTGTTTCAGTGTTCCCTAAGCTGAGACTCCTGCACCAAGGGGAAGTCTTCCTTGCTCCTTGCCTCTGGTCTTGGCGGCCTGGGATTCCTGAAGGTTGGTCTTACCAGTAAATGCAGAGAGGAAGAAGACGTGGAGTACCTTGACCTCTTCTGTGTTCTCTGTCACCAGGGTCCCACCCCATCTAGCAGCAGGCCCACATTTTCCTGAGCCTTCCTTTTGCTGCTGGCATCATTGTTAAATCCTTTCTTGATGCCCTTCATGTCCAGACGGAATTACTAGATTGAGATCGAGATGGGCTTTGGCTTTCCTAACACCCTCTCTGAATGCTCGGGAGGTTCTTGGTGCCCTCCAGAAACCTCCTGAGTGTCTTGTGCCCTGCTGTGCTGCCCCTCTGGCAGATGTCCAGCTGGGTAATGTCCCCCACGAGGACCAGGGCCTGCAAATGAGAAGCTGCTTCTACTTGTCGGAAGAAGGCCTCATCTGTTGCTTCTTCCTAGTACAGTTGGTCCACAGCAGACATCAACTACAACATTACCCATGGTAATGTTGGTCTGCCCACTAATCCTGATCCATCGGCTCTCATCTGGCTCCTCACCTGTCACTAGCAGAGCTCCATGCTTTCCTTCTGCTCGCCCACAGACAGGGCACCTTCCCCTCCTCACTGACCTGCCCCATCCTTCCTAAAGAGGCAGCTTCCATCCATGGCCACGCTCCAGTGGTGTGAACTATCTGACCATGTCTCTGATACCTAAGTGAGATTACAGCTCAAGAACTGCCCACAGACTCCTGATTCCTCCTGTTTGCTCCCCAAGCCGTCTGCATTCCTGTGCAGGCCCATCAGAGGTGTGCCCAGCCATGCTGATTCCCTGCTGAGACTGAGGGCTACTTGACAGGTGCCCACAAACAGCCCTGGTTGTACCCTTTGCTTCACCTCCAACTTTCTTATTCCCTGTTTCCCCCCTCCCAAGTTCTTCCCTTTGGTCATCCTCAATCCCTCTCATTCAAGAAGCCCACCCCTGATTCCCCTTTACCCGCTGGCCCTGGCTTTGCTTGCCTGTTGCCCTCCTTTGGTGTTTCTGGGCTGGCAGCATTGGGAATTCCTACCTTGGTCAGCAAGGCCGTTAAACTACTACCTCCTTTTGTTATCCATCATGGCCTTCAATTCCTCATGCTGTCATCTTGTTAGAGGCACCACAGGACAGGATGAGCCACCTACACGCACACGTGAACAGCTGACACAAGGAAGATTCAGTTCATGGGGACCCTGGGAAACTCTGGGATTTGGCCAACAGAAAGCTCATCAAGTTTGACAAGGAGAAGTGGCCAGTCCTGCATCAGGGGAAGAATAACCCCATGTATCAGGGCAAGCTTGGAGCTGACCAGCTGAGGAGTGACCCTGCGGAGAAGGCCGTGGTCGCTACAAGGGATGCAATAGGAGCCAGTGGAGCATGCTGACCATGAGTAAGGCCAGCTGCACACGGGGCTGAATTAGGATGAGCGAGACCACCCAGAGAAGGGGAGTTACCTTGACTCAGCGCTGTTGTGGCCACATCTGAAATAATCTGTCCTGGTGTGGGGCTCCATGTTCTGCAGGAGTGGGGAGGAACTGGAGAAGGTCCAGAGGTGGCCTGCCAAGCTGGGGTGAAGGGGCTGAATCACATGGCTTGTGTGGAGAGACCGAGGGACCTGGGCTGCTTTGGCCTCATGGCATAGAGGCCAAGGACAAGGTTGTAGGAGCCTGCAGTCGCTTGAGAGGTGGTTTCAGGGAGGATGAAGATTTCCTTTGTAGAGGAAACAGCACAAGGAAGGAAAAGCTTTGGAGTCTGAGCCTGGGCATGAGGAAGATGAAATGTCACTTGAAGGGTAGTGGTGTGGTGCAACCGGTCACTGGTGGTGGTGGTGTCTGTGATCAGCCCGTGGCTTTCTGTTTCAGAGAGAGATATTGGTACAGGCAGGGACATGGGAGGATGAGAACAAGGTGGGGAAGTGGATCGTGTGTCTACAGCCTGCAGGGAAACAGGCACAGGCGTGGGACAGCGTAGGACATCCTGGGGTGGAGATGGCCAACGACGACAGCCATACAAGAACTGCTTTTGACAGAGAGATAGGAAGGGATAGATATAAATGCCATGAAGGAGCTGATGAAAGAGTGAATTTGACTCCTGAAAGATGGGGCGAGCTTCTAAGTCCCTGAAGCTCAAAGCAGCGACGAGATAATTGGGAGGCATCTGAATGAACAAAAAGCAGGGGGAGGGGGGAGCCTGGAGAGAAATGGGAAGGGCAAATGTCCCGCTACCTCTGCTGAGAAGATGCCCTTAGACATGGCCATTTAATCAAGAGAGGTGGGAAGACCTGAAAGATAAAGGAGATTGAATACACAGCGTAATATAATAGATAGAGCAGCCATAATGCAAGTACAGGAGATCAATATTTTTTCTCCTATGATTAATGCACTCCCTGCAAATTCCCACTCTGGCATGATGGGAAAACCCTGCCACTATATTAAAAGTACTCAACTGTTTCAGCTGGTGAAAATGGGCTCCTATTTTTTTCTCAGTGTTGCAGATTTCTTCACCTTTCCAGGCAGACCTTGTTTGCCTGACCATAAAACATCCAGGGGGCGTTTAGAGTCCTCCGTGTACCTGAGGTGTTTGCCTGGGGCTGGCAGCTCTCAGGCAGGACGTGTGGGAGAGCAGAGCCCCTCGGGATCTGCAGGCAGAGGCTGGGCAGGGGGTTCCCAGGGCATCTGTACTGGCAGGAGGTGTCTGTGTCCCTGTAGCTGAAGGCATTTGGGTCCTACATCCAACCACAATAAAATTTAAAAGCTGAAAAGTGTTTTCAAATATTTTCTTTGCTTTGCAGCTTTCTGTTTAATTCTTTGTTTTACGTTTACTGACATTTTCTAAACATTTTTCTTTTCAGGCTAGCAGCATTTAAAAAACAAGGTCATTTTGTGTCTTGCCCAGAGCCCTGTGCCCCCAAGACAGTTCCTGCCCAGGACTGTCAGCGATACCCCTCAGTCTTTGCCGAGAGAGAGTCACACTGGGGTATCGGCCTCTTTTCGCTGGCTGAGATGTTAGTTTAGGTGGTCACATACAGCACAGGAAGATTCCTGCCCCATAAACATTTGCTCTGTGGTTCTCAGAGAAGGGGCCTGACACCATAGGATCAGTTCAAGTTGGAGGGGACCTCGGGAGTTCTGCAGTCCAACCTGCCAGAAAAAAAAGGGTCAGACCAGGTTGTTCATGGCTTGATCCAGTCTGACTTTGGAAACCTCCAAGGATGGAGTCTGCACAGCATCTCTGGGTGACCTGCTCCAACGCTTGGCTCAGCTCACACTGAAACAGACTTTCCTTATCTGCAGGCTTAATCTCTCCTCTTTCACCTCCCACCCCCTGTCTTTTGCCCTCCCACCATGCCCCATGGTGAAAAGCCTGTCTCTCTATTCTCCATCAAGTCCTTGTAGGTACTGGCAGGCCACAGTGAGCTCCTCTCAGCCTTCATTTCCCCAGGCTGGACAGGCTCATCTCCCTCAGCCTCTCCTCAGGGGAAAGGTGCTCCAGTCCCTGACCATCTTGGAGGTCCTTTGCTTCAAGCAGAGGGATTCAAGCACTGAGCCCAGCAGGAGGCTGGAAATGGCCAAACAGGACAATTCACCCATAAACTTGGGGTGTGCTGCCAGTGCTGGAAATGGCCAGGGAGAAAGGCTGGGCGGTTACAAATGCCCTGGGGCACCTGCCCCAACTCTCCATGGCACCAAAAGCACAGAGCAGCCTCCTCTCTCCTGCGTCTGCAAGTCTCAGCTCCCTTCCACGAGCCCTGGCTCTGCAGCACCAACCCCTGGTGTGAGTCCTCACCCTGCAAGGTCGGACAGCTCAGCTAACTTCAGTGCGTTCCTCTCCTGAGCAATTCCCAGCCCAGCCCAGTCCCTCTCTGGCTCTCCCCGTCACTCCCCACCCCCTACGCATCTCCCCCCTGTCCAGCCCAGAAAAGCAGCCCATTCTGGGCTGACCCCATGGCAGTGCCCATTGATGAGTACTGCAGAGCTCTGCACACTCAACCCCACAGCCCCAGCCCCTCTGAAGGTCACAGTAGCTCCTGGGAGGCAGAGAGGTGTGTCAGCCTCCCCATCAGCCCCAGGGCTGAGGGCCAGCCATGGCATGAGGAGTTGGAAGCCAGTGGCTGCTCCTGTCTCCAAGACATCCTTATTGTCCACTGCCAGCAAGCCCCTCTGTGCCAGCCCCTCTCCCAGGAAAAGACTCCTGGCCCAGGGGATCCTCAGGCTGCTCCGGCTGCCCAAGCAATAGAAAAGCCTGCCCGAGCTGGTGCATTCAGAAATAGATTTCTCTTTGCCATTTATAACGCTCTGGAAGCACAGAGGTGCTTCTTTGCTCTTCTCCAGGCATGTCCCTGCCCCCAGAGAGCCTTTCACCAGGGAAGTTTGTCCATGCTGGCCTGACCTGCCACTCCTACCCCCTCCCCGTGCTCTCCACAGGGCCCCAAGCTGTTGGTACGGCTCTGCAGAGCGAGTGGGCTGTGGTGCCTGAAAGCCATGGGGTGATGTCCCAGGCAGATCCCTGTTGATCATTCACCATCTCCGGGGGAACTGGGCACCCACAGGTGAAGGCTCAGCCCAGGCCCATTCTCTAACACATTGCCCCATGCCCTCCTCTCCCCATCCCATGGAGAAGCCAAGCAAAGCAACACGGCATTGTGGGGGCAGTTTCTTCAGCCTGACCTCAGCTTTGGCAGAAGAGCCCAACCTCCAGACACCAGCATTGAGGAAATCCCCTTTTATTCCAGAGATGCGACATGGGAGGCGAGCTGTACCATTGTGCCAGCCACATGTGAACAGGCCTCTGGGTCAGACAGGCTGGGTTCAGGCCTCTGGTGAAGCAGAGTGGATGCAGGCATGGACAGTCACGGTTATCACAGATAAATTGCCCAAAGCGCAGGAGGTTCTGGAGCTGAATTTGAAATCACTTCTGAAGAGACACAAGCTTGTTAATGCTGCTGAAAAGAGCTGATTGAATCAGCTTCTTCAATGTGTCTTTAACCTCCTGGTTCCTCATGCTGTAGATGAGGGGGTTCACTGCTGGAGGCACCACTGAGTACAGAACTGCCACCACCAGATCCAGCGATGGGGAGGAGATGGAGGGAGGCTTCAGGTAGGCAAACATGGCAGTGCTGATAAACAGGGAGACCACGGCCAGGTGAGGGAGGCATGTGGAAAAGGCTTTGTGCTGTCCGTGCTCAGAAGGGCTCTTCAGCACAGCCCTGAAGATCTGCACATAGGACAGCACAATGAAAACAAAACACCCAAATTCCACAAAGATACTAACCATGATAACCCAAACTTCCCTGAGGTAGGCATCTGAGCAGGAGAGCTTGAGGATCTGGGGGATTTCACAGAAGAACTGGTTTATGGCATTGCCTTGGCAGAGTGGGAGTGAAAATGTATTTGCCGTGTGCAGCACAGCACAGAGACACCCACTGCCCCAGGCAGCTGCTGCCATGTGGACACAAGCTCTGCTGCCCAGGAGGGTCCCGTAGTGCAGGGGTTTGCAGATGGCAATGTAGCGGTCATAGGACATGATGGTGAGAATAGAAAACTCTGCTGACATCAAAAAGACAAACAGAAAGACCTGGGCAGCACATCCTGAGTAGGAGATGGCCCTGGTGTCCCACAGGGAATTGACCATGGCTTTGGGCGCAGTGGTGGAAATGGAGCCCAGGTCAAGGAAGGCGAGGTTGAGGAGGAAGAAATACATCGGGGTGTGGAGGTGGCGGTCGCAGGCTATGGCGGTGATGATGAGGCCGTTGCCCAGGAGGGCAGCCAGGTAGATGCCCAGGAAGAGCCAGAAGTGCAAGAGCTGCAGCTCCCATGTGTCTGCGAATGCCAGGAGGAGGAACTCGGTGATGGAGCTGGCATTGGACATTTGCTGCCTCTGGGCATGGGGAGCCGTGCAAGGAGGAAAGGTCAATTGACAAGTTAGGGGAGACTTTTCTGAGCAAAACTAAAAGCCATTTCCTACAGACCCTCCCCTTGCTGCACACAAACACGCATAAACACACACAAATTTCCCTTTTCTAGGAGACCTTCCTTCAGCTCCATGGCTGAAGCTGTGGTTTGTGCTGGTTGAATGTGCCGTGAGGAGCTGGGCCTCTGACCTCTGGCTGCCGAGGTGTCAGCCCCGCTGTGCAGCAGTGAGTTCATGGGAACGGTGGAAGCAGGGTCCAGTCCTGGTGTTCAGCTTTGTCAGATGAAACCTCCCCTAAAACAGAAGGGCTTGTCAGCATCTGCACTCCCCGTGCTAAGGAGTGAGGACTGCAGAAGGCAGACTGAAAGTATTTTTTTAAAAAGAATTTACCCCCTCTTGCTTGAGGATTGTTTTGGGATGTCAGAAACCCTCAGTATTTCTGTTGCACTCAGGGAGAACAGAGCAAATCCTGCAAGGCAAGAGGATTGCCTTGGGATTAGAGCAGAGTGAGGGGAGCTGGTCTGTCCCTCAGTCCGAGAGGCCGTGGCCTTGCACCTTTCTGAGATTGAGGGCGATCACACTGCTATGTTCCTGTGAAAAGCCAGCAGACACTGCTGAGAGCACAGGGATCCAGTGCAGACCACTAAATGTCCCACCCTTTCTCAAGGTCTCAGCAGCCCACTTGTAGCCAAGGACACACATGGCTCATTTCACCAACCCAAGAGCATTTCCTTGGCCATTGCATCTCCGTGCTTCTCCACAGGGCTTTCAGGTAACACAAAGATGCTATGGGACAGATTTGCCTTCTGGAGGGCAGCTCACAGCTTGGAAGGATACCTCGAGGAGATGCCTCAGTTTTTTCATGATGGTATCTCACTAAGGGCAAACCAGCTCATGCCCCAGCCCCACAGCCTGCATTGTCCACAGCCTCACAGATGAGAGGAAGGCTGGGACACTTGTTCCCAGGGACACACCTACACGAAAGGCCCCACAAGATCAGTGTGTGACTCTGCAGCTGAAACTGCCACCCCCAGAGAGCGTGACAGCAAGACCAGGACAACAAGAGCAATCACACAGACAAGTGGAGAAAGAAGGAAAAATACAGGGAGGTTCTGGCTGAGAGAGGCCAAGGCAGAGGCATTGGGGCACTCAGACAGCGTTCCCCTTCCCCAGCTGTGCACGCCACCTCCCAGACCCCAACATTGCCGGGCAGCTGCTCTCAGCCCCTGCGCTCTGCAGAGGGAACTGGGCCCGTGGCTGCAGAGCTGCACCACGGCTCTGCTGGAGCTCTGGCTGCAGAGGAGGTGGTTCATGGCTTGGACCCCCCAGCCCTGAGGGCAGAGGCTGGGCTGGGTGGGAGAGGAGGCAAGGGGGCTTGCTCAGAGGCAGGGGTCTGCATTGGGGGGGATGATACGGAGTTTTCTGAATTCTCCCTCCCACAACATTGCTCTTTTAAGTAAGTTTCCTCTCATTCCCTGATCGTAATGCTGCTGCCTGGAGATTTTCCTCCTGGGAAGTGATTCCCTGTGCCATGTCTTTTCCCTGTCAGAGCTCACAGACCCCATGCCAACCTCTGTGCACTCCCCTTGGCCCTACAGAAACCTGCCTGTTTGCAGGGCACTGGCTGGGCACATGTTCGTGTTGGGAGGTTCAGAAGGGCAGGTCAGAACAGCCCTGATGGTGCAGCAGAGGTGATGCTGCTGCTGTCCCTAGGCAGAGGAGGGGCTGAAGGCACTTTAGGAAGCTGTTAGATGACCTACTGGCCACTCCAAGTTACAGCTCAGGAGTCTCAATGACTTGTCCAAACTTGACAGGTCCTTTTCTGTTTCTCTTTCCCTTCCCCAGCCCCACCCCTGCTCCTATTCCCTGCCCTCAGAATAGGGAACTGAAAACACAGGCTTGGGAAATCTCTTTATAGCAAACTCTGCCTTGACCTTCTGTGTGTGTGCTGCACCCCTGGCTGCACACACACATTCACCCCCTGCAGCTGTCCCGGGAGAAGGCAGCTGTGATGCCCTGTCCCTCTGAGGGCGCAGCAGGGAAGCCCTGCTGTGCAGCACGTCCTTCTCCTCTACACTAGAGAAACTGGGGCAGTCCTCCTGACTCTGGGATGTGCCAGCTTTTGGAGATCTTTCCACCAGCTGCAGATACATTGCCCTTCCTGCAGGTACTTACCACGTAGAGGGCTGCGAAGATTTCTCCCCCAGTGAGCTCTCAACTTCCCTTACACCCCAGACTGCCTTTAAGCTCTCCCTGCCCTGCTCCTCTCCCCTTGGTGCCTGCAGGCAGTGCCCTCAGCCCTGCTGCGCTTTGCAGAGCTGCTGCTCCTGGGCAGAGCTGTTTCCCATGAGCTCCCTGTGTCCCAGGAGCCCAGCCCAGCTCAGCAGCAGAGGACCAGCCCAAGGTGGCAATTTCTCTGCCCCCTCTGGGCTGCCTTCAGGTGTCCCTGGGGCTCCAGGGGAACCTGCTGTGAAACAGGCTGAAGGCATCGCTGATGTTCCCTCCCTCAGCTGGGGAGAGACACTTCTTTCCAGCAGTGGCATTTCCCTGCTGAGAGACAGAGTTAGGTGCAAATATCAGCTTTTCTTGGCCCATCATTAGACAGGACATGAGACAGGGCTCTCCTTTACCCCTGCTGAAGGAAGGGATGCAACTGAGTCAGGCAAGGCATCCTTCGTTCGTAGTCCTGGGGCTGGCAGGGGACTCTGCTCCCTCCCATACATACCACCAACCCACAGGAGGCAGGATTCCTCTTGCCTCTCTTCAGGTGGGCATTAAATAGGCACCTGCGTGTGAGCTCCTTGCCTCAGCTCCCATGGTAATTAATGGTGGTGGAGGCCAGGAGTGAGCTGTTCAGGTGCAAATGTGTGGTCACAGCTGAGGTGCTAGAAGTGGTCAAAGGCAGGTGCAAGCAATAGAGAGGGATTGAAGATAGGTGCTGGCAGATGTAGAGAAAGGACAACATCAGACACTGACAGCATCTTCTTGGAGGCTCTTGGGAGTTTCCTTTGAACAACTAAAATGACAGCTGATGCCCAAATTAAGGGCAACAGAACCTGTCCCTACTCATTCTGTTCAGGGTGGCCTCTAGAGGTATTCCTATGATGGAATGGAGTCATGTGCCATAGGGAGAGCTCAGGCTCTCTCTTTCTCTTCTCCATGAGCTGTATTTACTAGGTCTCCACTCACTCTGCTGGCAGTTGCTTCATGTTCATCCCCACATTACCTTACATAATTCTGGGTGTCGACTCAATCTAATTTTCAAACCCAGGCCCACAGAGCAACCTGAGACGCCAGGGCTGGCAGGGAGAGCACAGCACCTACAGGAAAGCAATCCCCATTCAGGGCGGGTGCGTGACAGACACCCCTGATGGCATCGCAGCGAGTGGGATGTGGTGCCTGTGTGCCATTGGCTGATGCCATCAGTCAGAGGCATCAGCCATCAGGTGCCATCAGAGAAACAAGGTCTGTCCCTTCTCTACGCAACAGCTGCCTGCATTGCATGAACACAAAGCACGCTGCACCGGGGTCTTTACTCCCTCCCTTGGTGATTCAATCAAGGAACAGGCCAATCATGTTAACAGCGTGCCTGGATACATCTTGTCTTCAAGGACAGCATAATCCAAGCACTGACGTGGTTCATCTCAAAACTTAATTGAAACTCCAAAGGGAATCCAAGGGCATTAAGATGAGCTGTTGCTACTTCAGGAAGAGCTAAGGAAGAGTCAGAAATACTGTGAGACCACTGCTAAATTTAGTAAGAGTAGGTGTAGATAGATCGGAGATACTCTACATCCTCTTTCCTTCAGTTACCACCAGCGATGTCTCCCTGGCCTCAGTGCTTTGAGGCAGGACACTGGAGGAGGGCAACCAGCAGTGGATGGGGATGAAGCCAGGGGTTCCTTGAGCAAACTGCACCCTTACCAGTCCATGGGACTGGAGGGGCTGCACGCAAGGGTGCTGCGAGAGTGTTTTTCACCACTGGTTCATTGTAATTCGAGTAAGAAAGGCAGCCAGACTCTGCGAGGTATCATTTAACATGCTGTTCATTAGCGCTAACACTATGAAGAGAGGATCATGCAGATCATCTTAGGTCCCTTTTAGATGGTGGGAACCCCAGGTGGTGTAGCATTGAACAGGCCTCTGACCCACACACAGCGTGCCATGCGCACCCCACCCATAGAAGCCATTCCCCTCTTTTGATCATTCAAGCTACTGGAGGCATTTATTACAAAAGAAGAACTCTTTCAATCATCTCTACAGTCTAACAGAAACAATGTTCTCATGAGAACTCCTTGCTGCATTGTTAGACACAGGCAAGGCCAGGCAGGAGGTGTAAGGGCAGTACTGAGTGGGAGCTGCCTGCAGGCTCCTCTGTGACAATGAGTTGCTGAAGTTGTCCTGCTGCCAAAGGCTCCGTTCTGCATGGCACAGGCGTGAAGGCCAGGCTGTACATGCAGCGCAGCACAGCTCACTGTCCAATGGCCTTCTGGTCAGGGTCACTGCTCAGGTTTCCCTGTTCGAAGTCTGCACTCCACCCAGGTGCCACAGCTGAGCTGTGGAGGAGGAGGAGGTGGATTAGAGCCAGGAGGAGGTGGATCAGAGGCAGGAGGAGCTGGAGCCCCGTGGCTTGTCACACAACTGTGACGGCTTTGGATGAAATGAGATGTGGTGGGACAGCTTGCTCACATGGGGTTCTGCAGTGGAGGAATACAGGCTCTGCTGGAGAGACTGGCAAGGAGGATGAGGATGGGGGATGCCCCCTGTGTTCTCTCCCTGTGGAGGAGGACAACCAGCAGTGGATGGGAATCAACTCAAGGGTTACTTGAGGAAACTCAAGCGAAAAGGAGATGGGTGTTTTGAGCAGGTCCCTGAACACAAGTGTTGGTATGCCATGACACCTGAGATTCCCCTTTTGGGTCCAGAGGAGCATGATGCCCCTTGAGGTGTCCTGGAATATCTCCTGAGCCAGGTGATGCTTTAGGCTGAGAAGAGAATCAAAACACCTCCTCTGACCACAGTGATTTCACCTTCAGTGCTGACCTACAGGGCAGGTGGAGGGACTTGAGACCTTCGAGGCATGCTGCTGAAGGATGAGGTCTTCAGAGATCCAAAAGGAAGATAATGGTGTTGTATCAGTGTCTGTCTCGTAAATCTTTGGCCTGCTTTGTGCTTTTCACCAGTTTGGGATCTGTCCCTTGACATTTTTTTGATAAAAAAATAAACTCCTCTTGCACACACTTGAAATAAGGATGAAAGACAGCAGAAATGAATTAGGGGCAATATTGTCTAAGAGGTGTTACCATGAAATGATAACAAAGAGGTCGCAATGAGAGAAAATCCACTGTTCTAAAAACTTCATGCCAAGGGCTAAATTCTGTTAAGTTATCGCTGTCTTGTCAATTAAGAACGAAGGAGAGGAATAAAAGTAAAGAAATTAAGTATATCATCATCATCAAGAAGGAGAAAAGAAATGTTAGAGCATGCTACTGTTACTGTTTTTAGTGAAAATAGAAATAAGTCCATAATGTAGCTGCTAAGCCCTCACCTAGCTGCTCGCTCGCTCCCCTCTCCTGAGGGATGTCCTGGTTTCAGCTGGGATAGCGTTAATTTTCTTCCTAGTAGCTGGTAGAGTGCTGTGTTTTGGATTTAGGATGGGAATAATGTTGATAACACACTGATGTTTTCGTTGTTCCTGAGTAGTGCTTCCACTAGTCAAGGACTTTTCAGCTTCCCATGCTCTGCCCGGTGCACAAGAAACTGGGAGGGGGCACAGCCAGGACAGCTGGCCCAGACTGGCCAAAGGGCTATTCCATACCATATGACGTCATGCTCAGTACAGAAACTGGGGGAGTTATCTGGGGGGCAACGATCGCTGCTCAGGGCATCGGTCGGTGGGTGGTGAGCAATTGTATAGTGTATCACTTCCTTTGGTTATTATTATTGTATTGTTATTATGATATTATTATTACTACTAATACTGCTCTTCTATTTTATTTTCCCTCAGCTATT